>NC_086331.1:5125707-5425707 GCF_032445375.1 Bacillus rossius redtenbacheri | reverse complement strand
GTTTATTTTTTATTTTCTCGTCATTACTAATAGTTAAGGGCTATTTCTCTCAATCTAACACCATACTTTTTGTTTTGTCACATACAGATAATTAACTAATGTTGTACAATGGATGTGAAAATATCGTGCAGGTTTTTGTAACTGTTATAACATGCGCGACCTTTTTAACAGCAAAAAAACACACGTCAGTAAATACATGTTGAAAGTATTTGTAACCCAACAACAAATGCAAGAGCCAGGGGGGGGGAAGGTGCTAAATTCACATAAACAGCCCTCGGCTGACAGCAGTGACGAGAACACTATCCCACGTTAAGGCCCCTGCCTACCCGGGCACACACACGGCGCGCAGAGCTTCAGGAAAAACAACGTGATTTCAAAACTGCACAAGATATCCGAGTGGGGTCTGCTCACGAAAAGCATTTAAGAATTCGCTGAGAGCCGGAAAGTACATTTGATTTTGGATTAAGTTTTTAAACTGTATTTTCAGAAGAGTTAAAATGGCTAAAACGCATGTTTTCAGAGTAATTTTAGGCGTAAAACAACCCGTACATATTATTGAAAGCACTTAAGGGACCTGCATTACACCTTTATCTACATTTCTCGGCCATATATTGTTACGGTCACCGCTCAAGTTTCACAGTTGTCCTGTGACGACGAGAAGACTGCGCGCCAGTCCAGAGGAGACACCGCGCTAGAAGCACCAGCGAGCGTCGCGCTTATCATCCCGCCTCGCCGACACACATACACCCCTGACGAGGCGGACCCTTCAGGCCGCGCAACTTAACGTGTGTTGCGTCTCGCAGACGGAACGTAAGAGCGCGTGGCGAGAGCGGCGCTCTTGCGCTTGTGTCTTACGTCGGCTACGTGTGCCACGTATCATCCGGAGCCTTCCGGCGCCTCTTACGTCGGCGGAGACCTTCACGCGCGCTGCAGCAAGTCACGAAGTGAACCACGTAGCTGCGCCCGTCCCACCAAAACAGGTCAGGTTCTTACACCCGGCGAGCACGTGGGAAGTGAAAACACTCTCAAGAACACAAAAATATATCTGCACCTACTCCTACATTACACTTACCGACAAGAAAAGGAATCCCGGAACCCAAGTATGCTGGTAAGTGCTTGAAAAGTTCATAACTAAAAAAAGGGGGTTGTGTGTAAAGTCGGTTTACGAACGATAATTTTACGTGATAACTAGGAACACCTGTATTTCGCGAATTCATTTCGTTGCAAGGTATGTCACAAAACACTGTAGCTTTTTCTTAGAGTAATGGCGAATCGTGTGCGTGCAGCAGTACGGTATCCACATTCCCATTGGCCCCGTCAAGTGCGGGAAAACACCTCTCGCCGACCACAGCCAATAACTACAAGAAAAAAACTATGGTGTTTTGCGATGTACCTAGACACGAAATGGATTCGCGAAATACAGGTGTCCCTAGTGATAACGTCATGTAGGGGCATGCATATTTCGCGAATAGATTTCGAGACTAGCTGAAAGTCAAAACAATGTAGAATCGTCTGTGTTCCGTGATTGGGTGAGTTTCTTTCAGGTACATGTCGATTGTAACAACACCAATCACATGAAGTCAGTGCGGAAGTAAACGCGTCCTGAGTGGCTCGGTAAAACAAGGCGACGACTTCTCTCGCAGGCGGCCGCCAATCACAAGGAAGAAACCACTGGTGCGGGTAAACCTTGTTGCAGTCTAGTAGACGTTCAGGTTTTTTCGCGAGAAATACTTGCCCCTAGTCATAAGAAAACATTGATGAAAAATTGCATACTTTTTAATTTTCAAATATTATCTACAGTTTTTGCAAATTCAATTTAGATAAATAGTTTAAAAATAATCACGAACAATTCGTTCAAAAGCCCGGCTTAACCTGTTTGATATTATAGAAGATTTTCTCGCACGGTGGTTTGCCGGTTCTTGCACGCTCGGCTCAGGCGGAACGTGACAAATTTTCGTGAGTGCAGCCGGCGTTCATCGATTTATAAGACGCTATCACGTCAAAAATAAACACCAGCGAAAACAATAACGTAAATCACAGACTTCTTAATGTCTAGAAACAATCTGTATTGGATTGTAAACCGTTATTTCTATTAGATGGGCGTAGTCCGAGATCCCCTATTTGAGTTTTTTTTTTTAACTTCTTTACTGGAATTTGTCTTTAAATGTCTTCGAGACTAGGTGAATCTTCGAACACGCTCGAACGATATTCTTAATTATCTTTCGTTTTAGTTTCAGTGCAAATTCGGATATCTGGATGCATTAAAATGGAGATAGCCGAAACAAAATATTTTAATTCTTTGTGATATGGATGTTAACTTAAAAAATCAGAAACAACAATCACAAATTTTCAATATTCTTAATACATTATACATACATAATTTTCAAACTATCGATGTAAAAGACTTTCATTTTTAATGCAGTAATGTTGCAGAAATAACATAGTATATTTAATACTACAAATAATTATGTCAAAATAAATAATTAATTATAATCAATCATATTCAGTTTATTAAAATTCAATTTACAATTTCACAAAAGTTTCCCTTTATTCAGGTACTCAACTTATTTTATCACCTTTTGTTAGAAGAACAATTATATCAATTTAATTTTCTGGTATCAATAAGAGATTGTTTCCAACATGTCGCAATTTTCTCAAAGGCGATATATTGATAACCGGATGATTATTTTACATTTAAAACGCAAATCTGTGCCAGCCAACTCGTTTTTTTTTTTTGTTTTGAGGTTCTAACAAAAGCTCCGCTATCTCGAATTCATTTCTAGAGCAGAATTCCAAGGTCATGACGTCAAACGAATTCTAGAGCTATTTAAACAGCCTCGTCTGTGGAAAGCCACAAAATAAAAAAAGAATGTTTCAAAGAATCTTTTCTCAGAGAAACAAACAAAAAAATCTCAGAAAATGTCTCCACGGAACGCAATGACCAGGGCTGTAAACAATATATCGATTGGATTGGATATGTATGAACAGATCATAAATTTACTTATTCCCCTTTTGCATGAAACAACTCTACGGAGCACTTATTTTTTTTTTTTTTAATGTTTATGAACTGTAGCTATTATTCTTGAATAAAACTAAAACTAAAATGTATCATTCTATCGCTGGATAAGTAAACTTGTGATGAGATTTAACTTATATTTATTTAGAAGGCAAGCGTCTTCTCCAGCTGGGGACAGGACCACTCCCAAGGTCGTCTGGCTAACAACCTCAAAGGTGACTAGGGTGCTGGAAAACTGTTTATTGTTCTATGTCATCGAGAGAAGCGGCGCATGGTGCTGCAGAGGAAGAGCCGAACCACGGCGCCGCAACAGCCCGTCGAGTAGGGACATAAGTTGAGCGACGTCATTGCAAGCGAAAACAGCCGCAACGTAACCTTCGCAGCGGGTGCCCGGAAAACTACGACACTGACGTATGATCAGTCCCTTAACTAAAAACAAAGACAGACGATTCATAGGCTAGTAGGGATATTATTTTCACGCAAGAAAAGAGAGGGTTACCAAAGTAATACATAACATTGTTGCTATCTTGCATATGGCACTAAAGAATAATTTTTACTCCCTTTGTTTGTCACTCTGTTGTTATTTTAAAATGTTAAATCGTCCGAGATTAATTATTCACTCTTGGATGAATTTAGTTAAGCCACGTAGCGGGCATATGAGTTTTGCTAAATAAAAATGATAACTACTCATCTTCAAGTAATTAATGTTATATATTAAAATATAAAGATTAAAAAAATTTGGCTCTCCCAACGGATAGGGTATGAACAAGCATTCTCGTTCATAGTTAAATTATTAACCACCCACTCCTTAACTTCCTTCCTCCATGGATCTTACGATTGCAAAAATAGGAAACACCAATGTTTTGCCTACTCTGCGAGCAGAATCAACTCCACGAGTTGAAAAAACTCTGCTGATGCCTGATTTGTTCGCTGGGCAGCCACTGTCTGGAAACTTCCAGAAACTTCCAGAACCGCAAGCAATAGGGCCGGAGTCTCTGTATAGAACCCCTAGTTATCGACTGCATCATTACTCCAATAAAAAATTGGTTGTCTGTAAAGTCGGTTTACGGACGATAGTTTAACGTGACGTCATAACAAAACATTGATGAAATGATTGATCCAGCGATGCTAACCGCACGGTCACGAGGCCATATTGGAAACAATTGTTTCAGATGTTTATATATATATTTATAAAAATTTTGTTTTGTGTTTTGGAAGTTTTAAAAACGTATGTAATCCGCCATGTTTATTTCTTATAGAGGTAGGCGGGAAATTAATAACCGTACCGATTGTACTGAAATTCTGTGGACGATAGTTAAATTACATAATATTAATAATTCAAACGAAGAAAATATGATTGAAAAGTCAAATCGATGGTTGTTCCAATCGAGTGGAAGAGAGATGCCACGCATGCGTACAATGACCATAAGAGGACACATCCGTAGTGGGACATCCGTATAGTGGGGCAATGTGCGTTACGGGACACTTTTTCGTGCGTGCAGCCGGCGTTCATCGATTTATTAAACGTTGTCACGTCAAAAATGCGGTACAATTAATCCGTTCCAGATAACTTGTTATTCGTGGAAACTTCATTGAACTACGACTTCCCTGTTGTGTGTTACGTTGTTGATGGTTGAAAAGGCACGTGAAATAAAGAAGAGCAGTTTTGTTGCGGAATTAGAAGGTTTTTCAATGTTTTGTTAATACACCAAGATGATTCACTGTGAGTTATTGTTTATAAGTACAAGGTGCTAGTTAATTTAGGAACATCGCTGGATAATTGTTAACTGGTAGTTACTTTTCATTAATTAAAAGTTCACATTTCCAATGTTGTAGCAGCTGACCTTTAAGTCTATGCCTCACACGCCATGTAAAAATTTTCAATTTTTCTTCATTACTTTTTTTTTCAAGGCAGTTACCAACATTTGAACTTAATACTTCCCTTGAATGTTTTGTTCTGCCACTGAAATATTTCAACATATATACACTTAGTATAATATCATGGGTGAAAAAGGCCGCTCATGTGATGATAATTACATACGAGGATTTGCGCGCCATTTTACTTACATGATATTACACTCATTG
This sequence comes from Bacillus rossius redtenbacheri, assembly GCF_032445375.1. Taxonomy (NCBI): domain Eukaryota; kingdom Metazoa; phylum Arthropoda; class Insecta; order Phasmatodea; family Bacillidae; genus Bacillus; species Bacillus rossius. The sequence goes on along the minus strand of NC_086331.1, from coordinate 5,420,606 downwards.
AATACCTGTTTAAAATATTTGAGGCAGGAAAACTAATGCAAAGGAGGCATTGAGCTGATATTTGAGAAAAAGCATTTAAATAAAAGTAATGACGGAACGAAAACGAAAAAAAAAAAATCAGCATGGCATCTAAGGCCGTACCCTAAAGCGCAGTTGATTGAGGTGCTGCACGGGTTGCGAGTGTATCTGGGTTCGAATCCTTGGTAATGCGTGTGCTTTTAAACGAAACATCATGTTAAACTTATTTTTAAGCTACTCCTGGCTAGCCTAATGGCATAAAAACCGAAGTGTTTGTAAGTTCGATGAAATAAAAGCAGTGTAACTGGGTAGTCTGTGCATGTCTAATTTCGCAGTAAATAGCCACCGGCGAAAACGTTAAATCACTTTAAAAAATTACTCATTCCAACAAGAGAGTCGAATCCAATAAATAAAATGAGTCGGTCACACGGAAAACAAAAGTATATATTTACTGATTTCTGGCCGCAACAAAAAATATTTTCGTGGGTGTGTGGATACTTACATAGCCGATGTGTTGCGTTGAGAAATAGATTTTTTCTAAGGAATTTTAAAAAAAAACTTATTTATTCGTAATAGCATTATTTCGTGGTCACAAAAAGAAACGCAAAAGAAACGCAGTTAATATTTAGGAGAATGAATACCAGGCTGCAGGGTTCTCGTTAGTGCGCAGAACAATTAAACAAACTCTTAATTATTAACACACCCAATCAGAAGGTATTCCTTTATTTATTCTATTATTCTACAACTAAATATATTTGTCACAGGTTAACCCGTGATATTTATTATCACTTGCCTGTTTATTCGTTATACCTCTGGCATAAAATTAACAACTTTGCGCCGAATATTAATTCAACATATCCCAATACATCTATAAGGAGCAGGACACAATGCAGAATGTGTATGTCGCAATACAGGCGTTGCTTAGTTGTGAGAGATTGTGACAACCTTTGTATGATTGCAATCATCAAAGAGAATGAGAGGCACTACACCTACACCTGAGAGAGACAAAAAAAGCGAATACCTGAGCTCACATTGAACTAGTGCCGAATAGAACAATGGATTTTTCTTTAATCACATTAAGTAGACACCTACGTCAGAAGCGATGTATTGTCCTTCAAAACCACATTCGTGATAAAACATTACATTCCCTGTAAGATAACAGTCCTCAATCCCACGTCGTATAAGACTGAGCTAAAACTCATCAATACAGACTGGAAAAATTCGCGCTTTGGATTACCTCTAGGATAGACTCCACAATCCCCTACACACTCAGGCAAATGCCACCTGCTCATTGGCTATTGACTCGTGACACCTGTCAAATGGGACGCTTGTGTTACGATACTTTTTTGGTTGAAGGTTTTCATTGGCTCAAAGTCCTTCAGATAAACTGTGAGCCAATCAGAGAAGCAATATTAAGGTACAGTTGTTTGGATTATAGCATATCGTGAAATGAATCCGCGAATTTTTCCGGTCTCTACTCATCAATAATGTTAATATATATTCATGCAGTGGGAAATGCATGGTTTGAATGGATAGCCATATTAGTTAAGTCCATGTCTATTTATTCCCTAATACTCAAACAAATTATTCTGTCACAAACATATAATATCGGTCTACAAAAGTATTATAACCTGATTCTTGCTCGTCTCTTGGTGGTACGCGTCCACACAACATGGTCCCGGAACACTTGTGTTCCACTACTCACACGAAAGACGACGTCCGAGGCCTCCCTTGTATGGCCGGTCGACAGGACTGCCTCTGGCACACACGTGTAGTGGGCGCTACGGCAGGGGAAGCCGTCATTTCACAGACGAGAGAGCCACACCAGAAGTTCCCCGAAGTTCATGCTCGCTCTTTTTTCCCGTTATATCTCATTGTATAAACCGGTGTGGCATTAAATTTTGAGGTCGATTAGGATAGGTTAGCTATATTATAAATACTTTAAAACGTTGTGGATGGTTGGTTATATTAGGTAAGTATAGCTACATTAAAAATACTGTTAAATCATTTTATGGTTGCTTAACAAATAACTTTTTAATATGTAGCTATCCAGGTCTAGGAAACCGTTTACATGATTTCACAGTATCTTTAATGTAGATATCCTAACTAAATCAACAGTCCACAATGTTTTAAAGTATTTATAAAGTAGCTAACCTAACCTAATCGACCATTAGTTATCATGAGTTGTCCAAAATAAACATTCACGGAATATGGGGCGTATCGAGAATATTTGTGGAAAACAAAGACTTCCTAGGTTTTATACGGTATGAAAAATATACAAATCCACGAAGTACGTTTCTTCAATTAGGTATTTTCCTCTAAAAACAATTACAAATAAATACCGTTGCCTTGTTTATGGTCTTTCCTTTTATCAACACCGCCACATTTTATTTACAATGAACAAAAAAAAACCGAAGATGCACGATCGGGCGTTTGGCTCTCTCGTCTATGAAAAGAAGGCTTCCCCTACGGGAGTATCTAGTAGCGCTCCTATCGCCAGGCGCCAAGAGGTCGTTGACACGTCATAACGACGCCCGGAAGCTACAAGAGACGTCCGGCGACGCAGTGGCAACTCGCCTTGACAGGTGACGGGGTCAGCCGCATCCCAGCCCTGGCGCTTATTCTCGCAACCGCACAGACCAAGTCTGGATCCTATTGGAAAAAAAAGCTTAAAACATCTATAATGCGTATGGCTTATAGCTAGGGACCGGAAAAATTCGCGGGTTCAATGACCTCCAGGATGAACTCCATAGTTCTACGTACACTCGGTCAAATGTCACCCACTCATTGGCTGCTGTCTTGTGAGACGTCCCATCGTAGCAGCCAGTGATTCGATAAAGCTTTGGTCGGGTGTTTCTCATTGGCCCAGAGTCATCCAGGTGAGTTGTGAGCCAATAGCAGAGGCAGCACTGAGGTATAACTATTTGTATTTTAGCCTATCGCGAAATGAATTCGCGAATTTTTCCGGTCTCTACTTATGGGACTACGGCTTGATGACTTGATAGGATAGCTTGTTGACTTGCCAATCGTGAGGATTAGAATATTTTCGGGGGTGTACGCTGCTCGTTGACTATGTTCAGGAGGTTGGCGGCCATTTTAGATGACTCCACCTTCGCCATCTTGCAATCCATTATTTTGAAAATCTGTAATTATTAGCTAGAAATTCAAAAAAAAAAATTGTAAAAATCTTAAAAAAAATCGCTTATTAATATAATTATTAATTCGATTGATATCTGTCCTTTTTTCGATATTTAAATGCTGCAAAAAAAGGTAATTTAAGATAAAAATATATTTATTCAATAAAATAATGCAAACAATCCTAATAACTCTTCTTAAATTCATCATCCACCAGCCGTCAGTAAGCTTCTGGTACCATCTTGGCCGCCATCTTGGAAATTCGTAATTATTAACATAGAAAATTGGGAAAATTCCCAAACTCATCAAAAAAAATCAAATGTTAAAATATTGATTAATTTGATCGATATCCGCCCTTGTTTGGATGCTAAATTGATGCAAAAAAAGATAATTCAAAATTACTATAAAAAAATTGACAGGTTCAAAAATAAAACAAAATTACAAATAAAATTTTACTGTGTAATTTCTACAGGAACAACAAAATAAACAAGCATGGGCGGGTTGGATAAAAAAATCAATTAATTAAAAACTGGACATCGGAAACAATCTTGACTTAATGGTGGGGAACGAGAGCTATTGTCGCCCTTATAGCGTGAATGCACCACGAGCACCACGAACCACGCCGGCCTAAAGGCATGTGCTCTACAATGTGCTCCGCGCCTAACTCCCTATCGCAGGGACGATCACTGTAGCTCTCCTAGTGAAAGGGCCCCCCAGATGTTTCCAACACGGATGCATAGAGGCAGGCATTTTTCGCGAAAAGATCGGAACACTTATTAGTAGGGACACCTGTTTTTCGCGATTTCATTCCATGTCAAGGTATTTCACAAAACACTGTATCTTTTTCAAAGAGCCATGGCAAATTGCGAGGGTGCAGCAGTACGGTGACCACATTCTCATTGGCCCCGTCAAGAGCGGGACGACACCTCTCACCGACCTCAGCCAATAACCACAGGAGAAAAGCTACAGCATTTTGTGAAATACCTTGACACGAAATGTATTCGCGAAATACAGGTGTCACTACTTATTAGACTGCAACAAGGCATACCCGCACCAGCGGTTCCTTCCTTGTGATTGGCGGTCGTCTGCGAGAGAGGTCGTCGCCTTGTTTCACCGAGCCGCTCAGGACGCGTTTACTTCCGCACTGGATCATCGTGATCGGTGTTGTTACAATCGATATGTACCTGGGAGAAATTCAACCGATATCACGAAACACAGATGGTGAAACAGTGTCTTTAAACTTTCAGCTAGTCTCGGAATCTTTTCGCGAAATATGCGTGCCCTTACGGATGCATAAGAACAAGGCGTCTCGCGACCTCGCACACGGTACACACGCCGCCGAGGCTGAAACGCGTGCAGCCTTCGATAACATCCCCCCCCCCTCCTCAAACCCGACCAGGGGCAGTGACGCGCGCTCTCCGGCGCGTAAACGCGAGTAAAGTGATTTAATGGGAGCGCGTCGCTTGTCAACACGTCGCGAGTTAAGTATCCTCTAGCTCGGTCCTCGGAGGATCGCTGCGAGCAGGCGGCAGGCGCGACGTGCCCACGACAAGCCACGCGCTCTCTCCACGCCCAGAGCGTCATCTTACAACCTCCCCGTTCACATTCAGGCCTTCCGATGGTTCCATTCGACCAGTTATATCCTCTACACACTCGGGCAAATGCCAACTGCTCATTGGCTGCTGACTTGTGAGTCGTCTCGACTGGGTGGCCTGTGATTCGACACTTCTACGAGTGAGGGTCTCTAATTGACCCTCAGTCCTCCAGATTAACAGTGAACCAATGGCAGAAGCAGCACTAAGGTATAATTATTTGAATTGTAACATGTCACGAATTGAATCCGCGAATTTTTCCGGTCTCTAGTGATTGTAGCCTCGTGCACAGGAGCTTGGAAATTGACGATACGTAGAGACCGGAAAAATTCGCGAATTCATTTCGCGATAGGCTAAAATACAAATAGTTATACCTCAGTGCCGTCTCTGCTATTGGCTCACAACTCACCTGGATTACTCTGGGCCAATGAGAAACACCCAACCAAAGCTTTATCGAATCACAGTCTGCTACGTTGGGACGTCTCACAAGACAGCAGCCAATGAGTGGGTGACATTTGACCGAGTGTACGTAGAACTATGGAGTTCATCCTGCAGGTCATTGAACCCGCGAATTTTTCCGGTCCCTAGCGATACGTTGTCGTGAGTGACGAGCTGCGGTCGAACTCCCGCCTGTGGCTGGTCGTTGGTGTTTGAGAACTCCACTACGAGACACACAGGCGGGGGAACATGTCATTGCTAATGCCGAAACTAAGTCGTCAACATGGCTGACCCACATGGTGCAGCAATAACTTATATATATTCCAATTCGTGAAAATGGGGGGACGCAACAATCGTATTAGTGTGCCAAAATGTTTATTAGTAGAGTCCCGGAAATTTCGCGGATTCCTCTGGCCTCAGGATAGAATTCAAAGTTATAGGTGTGCTCGACCCATGTTTACTTTCCCATTGGTTAATTTCTTAGCGAGAACATTTTTATCCTTGTTATTTGGCACTACCTGATTCGCTTACTTCTCTCCTAGCTGGACATCGTTGGCTCACGGTCGTAGAGGGGCGTGTCCAGCTAACTGCGATCCAATCATGAACAAAGTGCGACAGTGTGGAGGTTTGCATCCTAGCTTGTGACTAAATGAATGCGCGAAAATTCCGTGGCTCTATTTATTAGCAAAACTATTCTAGAATACAAATTTGAAACTTACATGGTCATCGCAAGGAGTAAAAACAACTTAATGTTAAAACTATCTTCAAATTATGAAGACATCGCTGCTGAAGTGTGCACTGCAACATTTCATTAATTGATGTACCACGCATAGAGCTTCACACGGATAGACACAGCTGCTCTCGTCGGTTCGAGAAGCGATGCCACAGTACTTGAGCAGCGACGCCGGCCTCCACGGGAGATCCGCGACGAGTTCCCAGAGTTCCGAGAGTTCAGAGAGTTCCGTGAGCGAAGGGAAGTGCGACATCGGCGAAGAGAGTGAGAAACCTCCCCCTCCCCCTCCCCCCCCCCCCAGAGAGTGGCGCGACGCGGAGCGACGGGATCGAGAGAGTGCGACTGAGTGGCGCGAGACTGTGAGTGTGGACAGGCGCGAGGTGAGGGGCGAACCACTGTAGAGCCCAGCTCCAGTGAGGAGTGTGTACTGTGGAACTGGACAGACATTGAGTGACTTGAAAATAAACATGTTTATATGCCAGTAATTTGTGATGGGAAATAATCAAGGCAATTATCTATTACAAATGTAAATTTTAGTAATTAATAAAACTGTGAAAAAACCTAATAATAATACTATGTTAAAATGCCTAGCAATTCAGGTTGAAATCCCACTCGGATCCGTTTTTTTAAAATAATAAATAAAAAGGGACTCCAGTATTTGTTATTATGATGATTTATTTATTAAACCATTATTACATTATAAGTATATAATAAAATAATTCAATGCGACTAAAATACAAAAAAAAAAAAACATAATAAATCTACAATCTCAACGCTCGGTATTCGATCCTAATTTCTAAAGCTTGGCAGTCTTATACGCTATAAGCAACGCTACGCAACCCATTTACACCTAAGCATTTTAGTAAGTTCATATAAGGTAGTCGTAAACCACGCCTCTACAAATGACAATGCATTCTGTCGAATATTTAAGGGAGAAGGGATAAAAGGTCACGATCACATGGAAAATTATTATGTACGCAGTTGGCAATTATATAAATGTTGGATTCTATCTTACTGGCTATAATATATATATATATATATATATATATACTGATTTTATTTTCTTGTTTTATTTTTCGGAAGATTATTGTAAACATTTATTTTGAAATTAAGAAAATAGAAATTCTTGATTTCTATTTTATCGGGCGAGCGCTTCAGAAGATTTAATACTGATTTTCTCAGCTCTCTATACCTCGATTTCTATAAATATCAGTATGATGTCAGCATGATATAATTTGTCCTTACATCATTTTTTGGTCACAACAGATGTCAGTGGTATGTCAAAATTCATTACCTAGCTATGACTTACCAGTGATGTCAGACCTAGGTCATGTATTCACGTGGTCAATTTAACTTCACTCACTGCTACTACAGCATGCCGGTGACGCGAACAGACAAGATTTTACCCATCCAAAAAAAGAGTCCGACACGCACACGATACAGTCGAGTATATACAATGTATTAGTGTGTATATGCGTATACATGTACACAGGCCGCTGCGATTCGCCAGTCTGGCGCAACACGTCACTAGCATGTCGGTGACGCGAACCCATGATTTTTGCCCCTACCGAAAATCTCTTAAACGCGGCTGAAGAAGTTTTCACTTCCAAAATACCTTAAAACCATGCGATTAATACATTTCAGAAAAATTCCTCAATCGATTCTTGTGTCTGTTCAGCTCAGAGGTCACTGACCTCTTTAGCGTAGCTGGCTGCTCGCCGACCCTCAGCGCGACAGCTCTGGGTTCGAGACCCGGTTAAAGCATAGGTTGTAGATTAATAGTTGTCCATACTGGTAACAGGTCTCCAAATTAAGTTACTATCAGAAAGTCCCCAAGAAGTCATAAAGGGAGGAATGGTTGGCTTGTTGGTGGATTAAATCCACCAACATGCAAAACGTTTATTTGAAAATATTGATTAAATACTTCTTTAGAATCTTGATGTCCTCACTTTCGAAACCTTTTACTAATAATACATTTATGTATACTTTTATACAATTTATTTATGTATTTTGTACACTATAATTTAAGAAAATTAGATTATTACTTTTAACTTGTTTAAACAATTGTTATAATTACTTTTAAAAAGTAATCAGTCCGTTTGTTTGGTTATTTTTCAATAGGGAGGTAAAAATAAACTTTATTTTTTACTTATAACAAAAATATATCTAAATCTAAAGTTTATTCCAAACATGATAAAATTTTGCATGCTTGGCTTTAAAATCATCTGGAATGTCACAGCATTCCAACTATTTCGAAGGAAAAAAAAAACTTATCCATTCCTATTTCCCACCCCTTAAAGTGGAATTGTGGTACTTCTTGATGAACGTTTACTCACTTGACATTCAAAAGAAGACGAAAAATACTATTTAATTTTTTTATAAATAATATACCCGTCCTTCATACCCCAGTAATTTAAATTTTAGAAAAATAATTCTATTTTTGTATTTGAATTACACTCTTAAAAAAAGTATCTCTTTACACTGAGTAAAGCCCGGGAAATACCGGGATATATATGTATGTATATGTATATATAGAACTTTTTATTCGTTATGCTGTAAACTATTTTTCTCTTAAAAATGTTATCTAAACAATATTTTATATTCTTGTGACTGTTAATTTAAATTAGTTTATTGTATTAAATCAAAATGTGTATTACTTCCAACGCTCCTACATAAATACGCGCAAAATATTTTCTATTGTCTCAACCTACTGGGATATCCCAGACTAGTTGTAAAATTATATTTGTAAATTATTATTTGTTTAGTGTCCAAACTCTGTACTTAGTAGTTAGGTTAACTAACTGCCGACTCAACTGTTTTAGGTTCGATTCCTGACCAAGTTTGAGATTGTTGGAAACAGTCCATGGACTTAGTGTTGTGTTACAACCCCATCTCACACAGGATAATGCAAAGACAAACCTCTTGATGATTGCGCGACTTATTTTATTATTCAGTGCTGAAAACTGCATTGTTTCAAAAGCCTTTGTTCTCCTGCAAAATGCAGTCAATGTCGCACGAACGTTATGCTGTTTAGCGTTACACACACAGAAGCGTAAATGGCCACATAACACGTTTATAAAGACGATAAGTCAGGATAATGTCTGTTCTACGGATGAATGAATGATAGCATTGTACCGGGCAGTACGGCGAAGTTACGGGCAAGAAATTTTGAAGTGACATCATCTCACCCCAGGAAGGAATTTGTGGATAATTTTGTTTGTAAATGGCTGAAAACCACAAAATTTGCAACTATTTAATATTTTTTTTTTTTACTTTCTGTAGTTTACGTCTGTATGAATTACAGAACTCTTGACCTGTGAAGCTGATCATGCTGAAAAAAGAAACAGTTCTGTGTCATAAATGTAAATAATTTAGTTGTTGACTTCACCATACAAAAACAGCACGTGTTTACAATGGAGACAGGAAACTAACAGCCTAATTCAACATTTCCCCTATAAAGGCAACGGAGTAAAAATATATAACTTATAATTTATTTGAAATCTTTATAAGTATTCGTCAACAAATTGCTAAACATTTTCTTCTACAGTCTACCATATTTGGCTATCAAGAAAACTTAATTTTAGTGATAAAATAATACGATAAGATAAAAAAATTGTAGTTTATTGAGGGACTAAAGAGCAGTTGGTTGCACATACTGTTGACGCCAGTGAATGTTGCTAGGGTACACCCCACGCGCTAGCTTCACACTAGTAGATTTGCGGAGTCAACACTGAACAACTTACTTCCCAATATAACTGCCAAGAAATGTGTGAACTTGGACGCAGGCTGCTGGCTGTTGAAGTTATAAAACTTAATTTTCTCTGAAGATGCTCACTGCAACTGTTTACCAACTATCATAATTTTTGATTTGGCACACCAGTACGTATGTATGATATGTCACCTAATTTTTTTAAGAAAGTGACTAGATGTGGATTTATTTTCATACACGTGGGTCCGCCATTTTACTGGGTAAATTTCGTTGCATGGTGCACGCATATCGTTAAAATTCACTCTCATCATTTTTCCATAACGCGCCAACGGTAACATAACTTCAAAAAGTCTAGTGGGCCGAATTCAACCTGTATTTAACCTATATGCGATGCCATTTTGGTATGTGATGTGTAGAGACCGGAAAAATTCGCGAATTCATTTCTCTATAGGCTAAAATACAAATAGTTATACCTCAGTGCCGCCTCTGCTATTGGCTCACAACTCACCTGGATGACTCTAGGCCAATGAGAAACACCTGACCAAAGCTTTATCGAATCACATGCTGCTACGATGGGACGTCTCACAAGACAGCAGCCAATGAGTGGGTGACATTTGACCGAGTGTACGTAGAACTATGGGGTTCATCCTAAAGGTCATTGAAACTGCGAATTTTTCCGGTCCCTAGTGATTTGACATAACTACAAGAATCTGAGCATTGTATTAGTCAAATTAAGAGCTTTCGTTTCAAACAGTTGAAATTATGATACGTTTAACTTGCTTGTCAGCCGAGTAGTGATGTCCTTTTTTTGTGACGGGCGGAGCAAGTTCCTTGGGCCGTGGGCTGGCCGTGACTAGTCTATACATCATCATTACTCTATGGGATACAGCGAGTGGCCATGAATGCGTCACTACACCGATAATACCTGATGCCAATTTTTATGCCGGTGTAAAATTCGTCACTCGTTACTGGACGTACCACACGCGCATTCCACCATAGACGTGCTCTTGTGTGCCGATAGTTAATTAATCTTATACACGAAAGTTTTAAGATTTCCTTGGATTCTGTTAAAAAAAGCCAATAATTGGGACTGTCAACAGAAGTGTAAACTCAAAACTTTGTTTTTAAATGTGTAATATGACATCATTTCTACGTCAAATGTACATAAGTAAATGATTTTGGTATTATATCAGTACGATGTCAGCATGATATCATTTATCCTTACATCATTTTTTAGTCACAAAAGATGTCAGTGGAATGTCAAAATTACGTATAATTTCATTACCTGGCTATGACTTACCAGTGATGTCAGACCTATGTCATGTATTCACGCGGTCAAATTGCATGTCGGTGATGCGAACTCACAAGATTTTACACATCCAAAAAAAAAAGAGTCCAACACGCACATGATACAGTCGAGTATATACAATGCATTAGTGTATATATGCGTATACATGTACACAGGCCGCTGCGATTCGCTAGTCTGGCGCAACACGTCACTAGCATGTCGGTGACGCGAACCCGTAAGTTGTGCCCCTACCAAAAATCGCTCAACGCGGCTAATGAATTTTTCACTTCAAAAAAGTATCTTGACGTATACTTAACTTCTAAAATAGTACGAAACGAAATTATGTATAATTTTTTGTCCATTTTTCGTTGTTTGGTAAAGGCCTATCGTTTGGAATGTTCAACTGATTTTGTTGCAACCGTTCACCACACTCGAGTTCTGAAAGACGACAGAATGGACAGCTGCTGCATCGGCGCCAATGTCCACGTAGAACTGTTCCGTTATGAAGCCCGCCGTGAGTATCGCACGCTTTCGCGCGCATTGTGTGGAGTTGCTGGTCTTCTGGCGCGCAGCCGCGCGGACGGTGAAGGTTTCACCGGACGGGCATTCACTCTCTCTTTCCAGCGCACGATACCTGCTATTAGCACTCTCCCTGTTCCAGGCTGCTTTATTGCCAGGTATGCCCAAACAGCACGACCGTGTTACACAACTTTATTATAAAGTAATACATTTAATATGTTCAACCTTTTATTTTTTAAAGAAAAAAAATGTAATGACAATTTCGGAAATACATTGTTAGAGATACGAAAAATTCGCGGGTTCATTTCGTGTTTTGCTAAAATTCAAATAATTATACCATAGTGTTACTTCTGCAATTTGTTTACTGTTAATATGGAGGACTGAGGGCCAATTAGAGACGCTCCACTCATAGAAGTGTCGAATCACAGGCCACCCAGTCGAGACGACTCACAAGTCAGCAGCCAATGAACAGTTGGCATTTTCCCGAGTGTCTAGAGGATATTGGAGTCTATCCTGGAGGTCATTGAACCCGCGAATTTTTCCGGTCTCTATACATTGTCATCTTGTTGTGTTTTATCAAAATCATATTCCGATAATATTCAATTATTACTTCTGAGGAAACGTAACTGAAACACGCCAACTTGGTTTCAATCCTTTTTGTCGTAATCATTTCTGTGTGTCATTAAGTTTTAACCATTTTGGCTGTGTTTGGACATATGACACAGTTAATGGAACGCCTTGTTAATAATTGTGAAAGGCTACTAGATTCTCCTGTGAAATAATAATTAGTGTTCAATATTTATACGTTTCCTTCAGAATGTATAGAACATTTATAATAATATCGAAAGAATTTGTTTTATGGTCTTTTAAAAATCAAAAAATAACATTGAACATATACAAAAAGATGATTTAATAAAATTTATTGGACATACGCCATTGCAGTTTTATACTGTTTTAATGGGAAAAATTCATAAATGCAAAATAAGAAATAAAAATTACAACATAAACCCACAAAAACAAGCCTAAATCAGCTGATGTCAAACAGACAAACCCAACGATGAAACTAAACATGTAGTATGGACAACACAAAGACGACAGTACAGAGCAACACATTCAATCTTAATATATAGACAGCGCAAAAATTCCGCGGCATACAACTGTTTTGTCACAGGAAGGCTGCTGTGTTCATCGGTGTTGTCGTCGTTGTTTTGTCCACAGTAAATGTTTATCTTCATCGTTGTGTTCGTATATTTGCTGCGTTGTCCAGGTTTTGTTGTCCGTCTGCATTTACTGTTATTGTTGAAATTGTCTCGTCGTTGTTAGTCCCCTGTGTTCGTCTGTGCTGTCATAATTTTTTTCGTGACTAAATTCCTTCAACGGAATCCGTGTGCTGCCTGTTATTTAAGCCTGAATGTGTTCTTCTGTGCTGTGGTCGTTGTTTTTTACATAATACCTGATTAAGATCATCGTTTGGTTTATCTGTTTGACATCAGCTGATTTATGCTTGTTTTCTATGGGGTTGTATTTAATTTTGACTTATTATTTTGCGTTTATGAATTTTTCACATGACAAACAGTGCAAAACTGCAAATGGCTTATGTTAAAGAAATTGTATTGAATCATAATTACACATTGCACGCATCATTCAAAGAACGTGACAAGGTTAATGGAATGCCTTGTTATTAATTGTGAACTACTGCTAGATTTTCCTTTGAAATTATAATTGGTTGTTAAAATTTATACTTTTTTCCAGACTATAAACAACTAAAATAATAATATAAAGAGACAATATCTTATGGTATTAAAAAAATAATATTAAACAAAACAATCCTGTCTTTGCACCCCTTCCCACCCACCCATGAAAAAGGCACCCGGGTCTGGAACGGGACGTTAAGCAACAATGAGTTGTTATTGAAAGCTAATGAGGGGTGCTGTGGTTTTCCGGGAGGACAACAGCAGACATGTAGGCGGTCGCTAATGCGCTCATAAATTTTAGCTGCGCTCAAACCACCGATGGTCTGGGCATCATGACTAGAGCCACGGAATTTTCGCGCATTCATTTAGTCGTAAGCTAGAATGCAAACCATCACACTCTCGCACTGTGTTCATGATTGGCACGCAGTTACTTGGACACGCCCCTCTACGACCGTGAGCCAACGATGTCCAGCTAAGAGAGAAGTAAGCGAATCAGCTAGTGCCAAATAACAAGGATAAAAATTGTCTCGCTAAGAAATCAACCAATGGGAAAGTAAACATGGGTCGAGCACACCTATAACTTTGAATTCTATCCTGAGGCCAGAGTAATCCGCGAAATTTCCGGAACTCTAATCATGACGTATGAAAATGGCATCTTGGTTAAAAAAAAAAAGGGTTGTCTGTAAAGTCGGTATACGGACGATAATTTTACGTGATAACGTCATAAGAAAACATTGATGAAAAATTGCATACTTTTTAATTTTCAAATATTATTTACAGTTTTTGCAAATTCAATTTAAATAATTTGTTTAAATATAATCAAGAACAATTAGTTAAAAAGCCCGCCTTAACTTGTCTGATATTATAGAAGATTTTCTCGCACGGTGGTTGGCCGGTTCTTGCACGCTCGACTCAGGAGGAACGTGACAATGAGTCATGCTTTTTCGTGCGTGCAGCCGGTGTTCATCGATTTGTAAGACGTTATCACGTCAAAACCAACCACCATTGAGTTCGCTGGTTGTAAAGATGAGGTTATATTTTAGAAGTAAATATCATAACAATGTATTTTTGAAATGAAACTTCTTTGCTGAAGGGGGATTCAAAATTCTCGAGCGTTACGAAAATTCCGATCGCACGAGGGGAACAGTCAGGTACGTGGTGGGGGAACCGATAGGCGAGGATTCGGCAGGGGAGAGGCAGAAATGAAGAATCATTCTTAAACACTTACACTCTTTCACACTTGCACACTCGCATGAGTGCACGCTCGCAAACTTGCATACTAGCGTAATAGCATCATTTAGCGCTCGAATACTTGTATAGGGCCTACAAATATATATTTTTGACATGATAACGCCTTATAAATTAATGAACGCCGGCTTCACGCACGAAAAAGTGTCACGTTCCGCCTGAGCGCGAGCGCGCAAGAACCGGCCAACCACCGTGCGAGAAAATCTTCTATAGGTAATATCAAACGGGTTAAGGCGGGCTTTTTAACTAATTGTTCGTGATTATATGCAAACAATTTATTTAAATTAAATTTGCAAAAACTGTAAAGAAATATTTGAAAATTAAAAAGTATGCAATTTTTCATCAATGTTAACTTATGACGTTATCACGTTAAATTATCGTCCGTAAACCGACTTTACAGACAACCCCCGTTGTTTTTTTTTTTACCTGCGACCTCAGCCAAAGAGAATCATGCTTCCTGTACCTAATAATATTTGTAATAAGCAAGAAGTTTAACTTCTGTCGCACGTGGACCCCACGCACACACTTGTGTTCCTCGCGAATGACAGTTATTAGTAGAGACCGGAAAAATTCGCGAATTCATTTCGCGATAGGCTAAAATTCAAATAGTTATACTCTCAGTGCCACCTCTGCTATTGGCTCACAACTCACCTGGATGACTCTGGGCCAATGCGAAAAACCCAACCACCAAAGCTGTATTGAATCACAGGCTGCTACGTTGGGACGTCTCGCAAGACAGCAACCAATGTGTGGGTGGCATTTGACCGAGTGTACGTAGAACTATGGAGTTCATCCTGCAAGTTATTGATAGAGACCCGTGAATTTCGCGGATTCATTTCGTGTTATGCTAAAATTCAAATAATTATACCTTAGCGCTGCTTATACCTCTGGTTCACTGTTAATCTGGAGGACTGAGGGCCAATTAGAGACCCTCACTCATAGAAGTGTCGAATCACAGGCCACCCAGTCGAGACGACTCACAAGTCAACAGCCAATGAACAGTTGGCATTTGCCCGAGTGTGTAGAGGATATTGGAGTCTATCCGGGAAGTCATTGAATCCGCGAAATTCACGGGTCTTTAGTCATTGAACTCGCGAATTTTTCCGGTCCCTATATATTAGTTATAGTTAGAGTCACGATTATATGGTAATGCGCGATAAAACGAAATAACACCGAAAACCGCTTGAAAACACGAAATAAAACGAAATTGTGCGAAATCCGCGATATGTCACGAAATATCGTCTATCCTGATTATTTACGTTTTTTTTTTTTTCCATTCTGTAAGGACAATTCACTATCTTCAGCACAATCAAATATTTCTGACAGTAACTAGCAGCCATATGTATTATATGCGACGGTGATTTATTATAGATTTTAAAATGAATTCTCGGAATTAACGTAATATTTTCTTTAAACGGTAATCTTGTGTGCCATAATAATGTAAGATGTTGATAACTATGATACAATGGCCGCCGTTCACTTTCTGTAAATAAAAAAATAACAAACGTCCAAAATATGATTATCTAAGATTACGTTTTTAATCATTAAAATATTACACACTAAAGCGCATTGCTTTTACTGTTTATTTAAAATAAAGTACGTAGGGTACGAAAATAAAATTAATCCTGCTTAACGTAACGATTGTAAATAATAAATAGTACATGTTTATGTCGGTATTAATTTTCACGTGCGTATGTTGGTACTCGGTATGCGTTTGTATTCGCATCTATTCTCCATTGTTTTGATCTTTCCAGCACGGCAAGTTTTTGCGTATTAAGAGGTTAAATTCTTTCTATGTGATTAAAAATTTTTGATAATGCCTAAAACGAAGGTTTTTTGCCAGTGACCGATCGAAAGAATTTTCCAGCGAAGGATTTTATTTCAGTGATAAAATTTTAATGTGCAAATTCTGTAACTGCAGGCTAGACTACGAGAGACGCGATACGCTTGTGAAACATGTCGCGAGTGAGAAACATAAGCGTTTGATGTTAAGCGTTAAACGACATCCTTGTCTAAGAGTCTTTAATGCCATTAATTTGCTGTTCAACCCAAGAAATGTGAGTAGGGTTAGCATAGAAGATGCAAACCTACAGAAGTCTCTGCATAACTTGCCTTCTGTTTCCCATCTTCCCATTGATACATTCATACATGGCTATGTTGCTTTCAAAAAAATAATTGAGGATGAACTTTCATTGCCAGAAACAAGCCAAATTGATGTTGCAAAGGTACTTTGCTCCCTTAAAGGGGACTACAGTGAATTTGCTCAAGCCAGTTTAAGGGCAATCTGGTTCCCAACATCAAATGTTGATGCAGAACGTTCATTTTCCAGGTACTCACTGGTAGTTACTAACAGAAGACAACGTCTCACTCCAGAAAATGCGGAAAATTTAACTATGATAGCATTTCAATAAAACAGTCTTAATAGTTACTTTGGAAGTGCTTAATTTTGTAGTGTATGTGATTGTAATTAAGTCGTGAAATTTTTAGTAGTTATTTAAAAGTTTGAATTTATGAATTTGCAAATGAACTTAATTATCTATGAATTTGCAAATGAACTTAATTATCTATGAATTTGCAAATGAACTTAATTGTTATTAGATCATGAGGTTTTAGTGTTTACTAATATTTGTTTTAATAAATTTGCATGTCGTACAGAAAAGCAAGAAAATTTTGCCGTGGGTATTTTTTAGCAAAAAAATAAAACCGTATAACACCGAAATCTTTATTTCTTTACACCGAAATTTGTCTTAAAATAACACCACAAAATCTTGACTCTAGTTATAGTTATAGTTCTCTGTGGTGTACGAGAGAAGAGTGTGGTGTCAGGCTGCGAGCTCACCGTCACCGCCGGCTCCGGCGCTGCTCGACGCTGGACGGCCCATCGCCGACTGGCGACCCCAGCTCCCTGCAAGCCCCCACCAGCCCCCCTCCAAGCCCCCTCCCTCTCCCCCTCCCTATCCGACCCCCCAAACTAGCTTCCCAGGACACCGCTGCTTCTGGCTTTCCTTCCGCTCCACCGTGCGTTCAAGTCTCCCGCGCCGCTGTCAGCTCGGCGCTGCAGTCCAGCGAACAAGGAGGGAAATAAACAAGTGCAACTCTTACAGTGGAAACTGAAACCATGTTTCACGCGACATGTGTCGCTATCTGTCGGGCGGGCCCATAACTACCAGCAAATAAGAAATCGGAATAGAGGTTCTCATACAAAGTTTGTTTTAGTTAATACGTTTTTTTTTAATATATTAAGTTATCTCCTTGGCGGTGCAAAACTAATTTAATCGATGCGAAAATACTTCATTTTGTTTTGTAATAAACCGTCATGAAATAAATAAAGGAGTAGGAGGTGCAAATACCCATTGTATTACACACCACAAAATTAGTGGCTACCTAAATAGAGTGAATTTTCACTGGTTTCTTTGCCTGATAATAGCTTATACATTACTTCTCCTAATAAATTAATGTAGATATGTCAGCAAATATATTACGAAAACTACTATCTAGCGGGCGGGCCCATAACTACTTCCAAAATCTAGGTCTCAGTCTCGCTAATTAGAGTTTCTCCCCCATGGACTAGCCTGCGCTTACGTGTGTCATTACAGCTGGGAAGACTGCTTTGAAAGAATATCTATTTCACTAAAAAAATTTGTATGGTTCAGTTATCAAGTGAATTTGAATATATTAAAAATATAGAATCCATCAAATTAATGCTATAAAAATGTGTTTTTGAAGTGAAAACTTCTTCAGCCGCGTTGAGCGATTTTTGGTAGGGGCAAAACTTATGGGCTCGCGTCACCGACATGCTAGTGACGTGTTGCGCCAGACTGGCGAATCGCACCGGCCTTTGTACATGTATACGCATATACACACTAATACATTGTATATACTCGACTGTATCATGTGCGTGTTGGACTCTTTTTTGGATGTGTAAAATCTTGTGAGTTCGCATCACCGACATGCTGTGGTAGCAGTAAGTGAAGTTAATTTGACCACGTGAATACATGACCTAGGTCTGACATCACTGGTAAGTCATAGCTAGGCAATGAATTTTAACGTAATTTTTACATACCACTGACATCTGTTGTGACTAAAAAATGATGTAAGGATAAATTATATCATACTGACATCGTACTGATATAATACCAAAATCATTTTCTTACGTACATTTGACGTAGAAATGATGTCATAGTACACATTTAAAAACAAAGTTTTAAGTTTTCACTTCTGTTGACAGTCCCCATGACTGGCATTTTTTATCGCAAAACTGGAACAACCATTATTAATAGTTTTTTTTACAGGTTTTTGGCGAACTTAGCAAATTGTGTGATGGCTAAATAGAAAATTAAAGAAAATTTAAATATCCACAGTGAAGGCGGGATTGTGGAAATTAACAGTGTTAATTTGACATGAGATTTAGAAACTTTGAGGGATATCAGTATAAATAGAAACGATGGGACTGTGGAAAAAAATAAGGGCATTAGTAATGTGCGAGTGTATGTGAACAGCGCAAAAAAAAATGATACCAGACATGGGAATTTCATTTCAGTCTGTACCTGGAGGAACAAATATAACTAAACCCCTTCTCAGAAGTGACTTTCATCCCTTCGACTTTAGAACATGCGGTATTTGTTGTGGGGAGACATTTGATAATGAAGCTTACAAGAAGCACCCACACGGCACCCCAAAAATATGCCAAACGGTAACTGTCCCACAAATTTCAAGTGTTCGGGATATGCATGCAAAACGTTGCGACATTTGGTAGAAAATATTTGTAAATCGAGTTGATAGCAACATTTACCTGTTTGCGGCCGTTGCGCTTTATCAAAGACTATGTTTCGAAAAGTCAGAAGTGATGTCCTTGACCTTCGTCATATTCAACTTTCTAACCCCACCTCAATGGAAACCTGTCTTCGCTTCACGGCTGAAGAATGCAGGAAGCGGCAACAAAATTGTATTGTGACTTTTGATCAGCCGCTTTTCGTTGAAGTCATCGATATACTGACTCAGGCGGACAAAACTGATGAATTGTGCAAGGTAACCGTGAGTTTAGCTGAATTTAATCTGTTCATGAATTACATGAGTGCTGTGAGAAAAATCATGGGTGGCAGTGGTATGAAAGAAGAAATGTGGAGTGAGGTATTTGCCAAAAATCTCTTATCAACATGCTTATGCAAGAGCACTTAGAGCTCATTCACTTTCTCAGGCCGCTATCACGCGTTTGATTTTTGAGAGTGGTGAGATACTTTGGAACTCTCAGAGGAATTTACGACGAGGTGATAAACTTTTCTCCCTCCGAATAATCTTTTCTATCATACGTCAAAACCTTTAAAACACCTAGACAAAAGAAGCTGCACAGCTAAATTATGGCTGCACTGTTTCAAGCCCATTTCTGTCCATGACTTTCAAGTGCATGACTTCGTAAGAGCGGAAAGAACAGGAAACTTTCTCTCTTATCTGTCCAATGCATGTTAGTTCACCTTCATTCAGCTGGGCATATTCCTTGCGCTAAATCTGCCCATCTCTACCTCCTGAATACGTATAAGCGTAAGACTACTTTTTCGGATCAAGAGTTTGAACATTTCTTCAGTCAGGATTATTTACAGTTCAGTGATCTGATAAGTTTTGGTGCGATGTTTGGACAGACATGACCATACAGCCACTCCTAATGGGATCTATGATGAATCATCTTTGAGAATAAAAAAAGGTTTTGAAGTTCCTTAGTAAATAATTTAAGAAAGCAGATCTGTCTGTTTTCCAGGCCCATAGTGAAGCGGATGTTTTGGTTGTTGAAACGGCAAAAACATAAGCGCAGACAGGAAAATCCGCCGTTGTATATGGCGTCGACTCTGATGTACACATTGCTGCAATGATGCAACCCCAGTGTACCATGTACATTTTAGTTCTGGAACATTCTGCCACCGTTAGAAAAGTTTACTGCAACAGAGATTTGCACGAAGCGCTTTGGTAATATGACTGAACATCTACTTTTCATTCACAAAGTTATGGGATGCAGCACAACCTCTGCTTTGTACAGAATAGGTCCAAATTTAGGCTTCAACAAGCAAACAAACACTTCGTCTTGTCTCTCGATGGCCAATGTTTTGGGGCGAGAGGAGAATTTCGGCGCGGACCCCGCAGATTGTTTTGTCTCTGCGGCAGGCGGACCGAGGGGTCATGCGGTGTTATGCACGCGCGTGATTGGTCGGTCATTAAGGTGGTTATTGTTGGTGCTCGGTTAGTTAAGGTCACGTGACACCGATTGCCGTGTAGTTATCTCTGCCAGTGACTGCCTTTATCTCAAGGGAAGCCTTCTATTCACAGACGAGAGAGCCACACCTGTAGTTCCCCGAAGTTCATGCTCGCTTTTTGACGTGACGTCTAATAAATCGATGAACGCCGGCTGCACGCACGAAAGTGTCCCGTTACGCACATTGTTCCGTTACGCTGTGTTCCGTTACGCTCCTTGTCCCGTTACGCTGTGTCCCGTTACGTTCATTGTACGCTTGCGCCGCATCTATCTCTCTTCCACTCGATTGGCCTATGCGTCCGAGGAGAAGAAAGACAGCGGCAGCTCACAACTTATGTACATCTACACGTGAACTGTTTCGTCGACTGTTTATAAAGTGAAGTGAAAAGTTAATGTGGTTTTCATTGCTTATTACAACAACAATTTCGCCAATAAAGGTTAATTATTCTTGCGTTTTAAAAATCTGATTACTAGTATAATTTCAAGTATTTATTCTTTTATTATTAAAATAAAAATGATTCAATTTTACTCAATAAAGTATGCAATCATTTCATCAATGTTTTGTTATGACGTTGTCACGTTAAACTATCGTCCGTAAACCGACTTTACAGACAAACATTTTGTTTTTGTTTACATGATTTCACAGTATCTTTAATGTAGCTATCCTAACCAAATCAACCGTCCACCATGTATTAAAGTATTTATAATGTAGCTAACCTAACCTAATTGACCATTAGTTATCATGAGTTACAATGAACCAAAAAAAAAAACCGAAGATATAAGATCGGGCGTTTGGCTCTCTGGTCTGTGAAAAGAGGGCTTCCCATATTTCAATCTTGTTTGCTGTGTGTAGGCTACACCTAGTGCGATGTCGGGTGCAAATTAGGAGAACAGGTTCGCGTCTTTAAATCAGTGACTATGGAACATGTTTGCAGAGATCTGTTTTTGCAATGTCCACAAACACCACCTTCGCCCACCGGAGCTACTTTTATTCTCAACTTTTAACACAACATTATGCTAGAACAAAACCTTGTTTAAAAAAAAAGGGGGGGGGGGGTTTGTCTGTAAAGTCGGTTTACGGACGAAAATTTTACGTGATAACGTCATATCAAATTTTTTTAAATTGCTGCTTTTAAAAAGCCCGCCCTAACCTGTTTGATATTATAGAAGATTTTCTCGCACGGTGGTTGGCCGGTTCTTGCACGCTCCGCTCAGGCGGAACGTGACAATGAGTCATGCATTTTCGTGCGTGCAGCCGTCGTTCATCTATTTAGAAGACGTTATCACGTCAAAAATGCCTTAGAAAAAATTTTAATGACTTGAGAACCATCGCCGAGAGAAAGATGTAGCTATGAACGGAGTGAGGTACCTTTTACCTCAAAATGTTACACTTCAGGTATTAAAATGGATTTTAGTTTTCATAATTGCTGCTAATTTTTTAATTCCCCCCCTTTTTTTTGGTTACTTGTACAATTATTGTTCTTTTATTTAGTTGAGTTTATTGGACATGTTTTGTTTGTGCCTAAAAACTTTTATCTTGGGTATCCTTCAACTATCCCTGATTTGTATGTATTTTATAGATCTTACTTTGCTTGCATTGCCTGTTATAACAGTAAAGGGTTGTTTTGCAAGTCCCTGTTGTTGTTGTTCGGGGCGGCCGCTAGCAGCGCTGGGAGCAGTGGCTGGGAGAAGGAAGAGGGAACTCGGACACGGGCGGGCGACCGTGAAGACGGTGCGGCTGGAACGAGAGATAGCACCACGGTGCCAGGAGCCAGGAGCCAGGATGGCGAGGCGAACGCGGTGATAAGCTGGTTTTACGACCGTCACAGCTGGGGAAAATCTGCGCAACAAGCAGTACGTCCTTCCATCCAGCTTGGCATGGGTGGAAAAAGGCCCAGGAATTATTATCAACAGTACTTAACCCTTCCGCAAAAGGGGGTGCCTCCTATTTAAGGTCAAGATGTTATATTTACAGTAATTACAGATAAACTTGTAGACTCTTTCAATTGTTTAACTTTCACGACATGAAAAATATATACGGCGCATATTTTTTTCATAATTAGCTGCCAAAGTTACATTTTTAAAATTTTTGGGTTGTTCAAATAAGGAGAATTTAATTTATTGCAAAACTGAAACTTTTTAGGTTTAACTGCAATGCCACTGGCTACTTCATGATATGGTTTGCATTTCTATCACAAAAACTCATTTAATGTTTCTTGGCTGTCAAAATCGTAACAAATTTGAGAATTTTGAAATGCCAGGTAAAATTAATTAATATTTTCTGAAATAAATTCAAACCATTTCTTGAAGTAGCCTGTGGAATTTCAGTTAAACCTAAAAAGTTTCAGGTCTGCAATAAATTAAATTCTCCTTATTTTTACAACCCAAAAAAGGTTAAAAATTTAACTTTGGCAGCTAATTATGCAAAAAGTACGCGCTTTATATATATTTCATGTCGTGAAAGTTAAACATTTGAAAAAGTCTACAAGTTGATCAGTGATCAATCTTAATATATATAAATCTCGTGTCACAATGTTTGTCCTCAATGGACTCCTAAACCACTTAACCGATTATAATAAAATTCGCACACCATGTGCAGTTCGATCCAACTTGAGAGATAGGATAGTTTAAATCTCAAATTATAGTCGCAATTTTAATTTATTGCGATTTATAAAAGCGAAATACCACTCACTGACTCACTCATCACGAGATCTCTAAAACTATAAACCCAATTGACTTGAAATTTAGCATAATTATTCATTTTGTGATGTAGACGCTCACTAAGAACGGATTCTGCGGAAATCCGATCCCAAGGGGAGTTTCGGAGGCAGGAAGGGGGGGGGGGGGTAATATATCAAAATTTCCATTTTTTGGTAGGAAATCACCATGGCAATGGCTGTTGCTTTGTTGATGCTTCATTCGTCTCTATGACAACGACTATTTCATTGTTAGTGCAGTCCTCATCACCGTTGAAATTTAGCTGGTATCTAAATATAAAAAATTACCCTTTTTTTTCAAGTATTTATATTTTACAGACTTGAAACTTCACAGTAATGTTCCTTATGTTACGCAGGATGACATTTTCCGAAAATTAGATCCCATGGGTGGTTAAAACAAGGCAACAGGATTTTGCATTGTTCATGCCTTCTGCGTCTCCATGGCAACGGGCATCGCGCGGCAGTGGCGTACCCACAAGGAGGGGCATGTATAATGAGCGGCGCAAGCGTGATCTGCCTGTAGACTGCCGTAGCGAAGTACGGGTACATCAGTTGTACGTTGCGTGCACGAGTCGGGAAACCATCGGTGCTATTCATTTTCTCTCCGGTACATTATACAGCATTGTAATAAATTTTCACTGATTTTTTTATTATTTACCATTACTGTAAATGGGTGATGTGGCTTAATTTTTTTCCATTAGTATAGCCGTGCGAAGCCGGGTCGGGCAGCTAGTACAAATATAAAATCATGACCTGAAATGGGAGGCACCCCCATAACGACAGAAAAACGTGTATGCGCAGTAAATGATGATCTCGATTCCCACGTGGTATGGGGGATATTACCGGAGAAATTACCTCGCAGTAACTGCGCTGACCTATTTGACTTTGTGGGAGTTTGAGGTTAAACTGGGGAAGATAGTGAAGAAGAGATTGGGCACGACTCTGGTTGCTGGTGACTTGCGTTGGTTTTTTTTTTTTTTTTTTTTAGAACTGTTTAGATAGTTGTTCTGGGAACGAACAGTTAACCGCTCAGTACATATTAACTGGAGTGATAACAGTTTTTAACGATGTTTGACGATGCAAACTACTTTCGTCTTCATTAACTTCCCTCGGTACTAGGGCGCTAATCGACGCGGCCGATTAGAGAAAAATAATCACCGACGATGAAATTGTTACTGAGTGTAGCCAAATAATTTTGGTTTATAGTAAGCAACGAAGGACAGTGTTTTTTTTAATATTTGGGTGGGCTTGCTATTTTCATGAAATGAACTACAACATATCAGTAAAGGCTAAAGAAACATACACATAGGTTACGAAATATGATGCAACCTTTTGTAATTAAAATTTTGTTTTGTAAACTATGGGGTTCTAAGCTTCTACACAAGTTAATGTTAATCAATCATCTTTATAATATAGGAATGAAACGTAATTTAATTAGTGAATTTTTCAGCTTTGCATTCATCTGGGCATTAACTAATTACATGATTCCAAGATGGCGCCCAAATTTCAAGATGGCGGGCACCTCAGTAATAATAAAAATAAAAATAAATAAACTGGAAGCACAATAAACGAAGAGGTAGCAGTATTACGAGATCTCGGCCTTAGTTTGAATTCAGTATACATGAAATAAAACATACTTTTTAAAAATCTAAATAATTCATTTATTTTTTAATAGTACACACATGACAGGTAAACAAATGATTGTTGTATGTAGCCAGCTTTCCGCAGTTCTTTAAGTATGGACGATACTTTCTCGATATGCGAGTAGTTTCCTCTACGAACAGATGCCACCAACAGTCTCAGGCGATCAACTAATATGTTAGGAACTTCACATGACATATAATCAATCTCTTCTACCACCATCTTCCTTGCATGTTGATAACAAATATTATTATCTTTGGTGTCTTCCGTTTTAACACCAACCTCAAGGTAACTTTCGTCATCGAGCCAGTGTTCATCATTAGCTTGATCAGGATAATTTATTTTATTACGACGTTTCCATCGTTTCGGTCTCAGGACATCGTCACAGTCCTCGATCTTGTCAGCTTTAGGTGATTCATCACAGTCTTTGCCTGTGTAATCAGCCTCAGAGTCACTGTCGCCTTCTTCGTAGAAGGCATCGTCTTCACCCAGATTACTGTAAGAATTCGATATCGTTGATGTCGAAGCTTCTTCATCGTCTTCATTCTTCCTTTTTAGGAGTCCACCATTTTTACAATTTTGACTGCACTCTAGCGGGTTAGAATAAAACTAGCATGATGGTAATGCACTCTATAAGACGAGAACACACACGCGATGATGTCCTCCAGCAGACTAAAACAAGAGGGTGGCAATGTCCTCTAGCAGGTGGTAGCTACTGGTAGCATGTACTGAACACAAAATGTCGTATCTATGATGGTCGTCAATGTCAAATACAAATTTCAAGGTCAAGGTCAAATTTCAAGGTCAAGGTCGAATTAAAAGGTCAAGGTCAATTATAAGGTTAAGGTTAAAGTTCAAGGTCAAGGTCAATGTTCACGGTCAAGGTCAAAGTTATATGACAACAGTCGACGTCAAAGGTATGGTGAACAGAAAATAATACTAACATGGCATCAGCACACTCTAGCAGACGAAAACAAGATGGTGGCCTCCAGGAGACGAAGGCAAGATGGCAGACATGACATTATACCAGCTGACGATATATACCTTGTTATTGGTGGTGATAGGTCAGTCTGTAGGTTGCTGACGTGGAGGAAGGATCTGTCGTTTTTTTATTTTTTGCTCTTACTGGTTTCGAACCAAGGACGGTAATTGATCTAATCAATCAATATTCTCATAAGTTAATTATTTGATGAATTTTGAACTATTTTCATTAAAATCGGATAGTAAATAAAGATTTTCAAGATAGCATCCGTAACGATAATGTTACAGTGGTGGCATAATTCAAAATGTCGGGTGTGCCATAAGACATTTTATTACTTTTTATTGAGAATTTTTTAAATACATTTATTAATTACTGGTTTGGGAATCAAACCAAGGACCGAAATCGTTTAAATAACTAAACATTTAAAGTTGACAATTTTTAAAATTATTTTTAGAATTTTTTCGGAATTTCTAGCATTGAAATTACGGATTTCCAAGATGGCGGTCGTAACGAAAGATGCACAACGTTTTTTTTAAAGAATTTTATTAAAAAATATTTATTTTTATATTTTAAAACGTTTTTCATTAAAATCCTATTATAAATAAAGATTTCCAAGATGGCGGACATGACATCATACTAGCTGACGATATATATACCTTGACATAAGTGATGGGAGGTGTGTCTGCCGGCGGCTTCCGTGGAGGAAGGACCTGTCGCCATCTTTTTTTTAACCTCGCCAGGTTCGAACCGAGGACTCCGATCTCCATGACGTAAGTGTACATTTAATTTTTTAAAATAATTTTTGAAGTTATACTTCTTTAGGCGCGTTATGAAAAAATGATGAGAGTGAAATTTTAAGATGCGCGCGCATCACTGTATCACAAAATTAACGTTGAAGCTACCGCTAAACCGCTCATTAAGTCTCGAAAAAAAGCTACCAACAAAATAGAACTAGAACCTCTATTAGTCGCGCATGTTAGCACGCTCGTCGCCTCTGATCACTGTTTTCATATTTATAATATTTATCCACATGTTTCTAGTTTCTACATTCACAACACGTGTTTTAGTTTCATACAAGTGCGAATTATATATGTGCTAATAAATTATATTCAGTAGTGATTTAAATTGAATATTTAGATTAATATTGTTTACTATTTGTAAATATTAGTAAAAAAATTGTGCTTATATACTTTTTCAAGTGCTCCAATATAATTGAGTTTAACTATCCGCATGTATTATTTATTGATATAAATTAAAATATTATTATTAAAAATTAATTGATACTAAATGTTATTGTATTATTAATGTGAAATATTTATAAAATAATTAAAATAAATTTGATAAAACATTTAATAAAAAATTTGTGATAAAAATTAAATCGAACATTAAATTAAAATATTAATTTTTAATTTTTATTATTAAATTTAATAAATAATAAATATTTATAAAAATAAATAAACAAATTTAATGAAAACATTTTGATAAAAATGAAAAGTGAATAATAAATTAAGAAAATAATAAATATTTAAAAAATGAATAAACTTAATTAAATATTTGAATTTATTATTAAGTTTATTTATTTTCTTTTAAAATATTTAATGATCATTAATAAATATTTAAAATTAAGAATCTTATAATATTTATTACAAATTATGTTTTATATATTTATTATTATCTAAATTTTATTTATTTAATTTTTCAAATTTAAAATGAACTTTATTGACTGTTTTGACTATCTTTTTCCAGCCCTTTTGTTATTTTATTGTAATTTATTATTTGCATGCAAACAAAACTATTTTTTAATGATGCCAAAGAAGTATAACTTCTCACGCGCGTACATAAGTACACGCACCCATTTTTTATTTTAATTTTATTATTAAATTCGATTATTAAATTTTTTTTATGAATTTTTAATTTTTTTCCCGATTTTCAAGATGGTGACCTAAACGGAAATTGCAACGGTAACGTCATAATCCAAGATGGCGGTCATGGTATCCTTATTCCTCTAAATGGCTTATCGGAGGCTTTAGACATGGATGCTTAAGCCTTTTTTTAGGACATTGTGTTCTTTCTAAGACAAAAAGTATTTTGAGGTTTTTCGAAATCCTAATTTTTGAATTGTGGAATTTTTTGAAAATTTTTGGTGGGGTATTTTTTTAAAAAATATGGAAATTTGGCTAATTTTGAAGGTAAAAGTTCAAAGTCAAAGTTAAAAGTCAATGTCATCCAATATAGCCGCCGTGACGTCACAATCCAAGATGGCGGACAACACCACAACACCACACCCAGAACCCTGTCCCCGGACATACTATTCTATACTACTGACGAGATATATGGACGTGCTGACGAGGAGTGTGTAATGCCAGTCGTGCTTCAAGTGAATGCAGCGTGTTATGCCCGACAGCTCAGACATGCATCACGATCTCCGAGACAGCGTATTTCGCGAGAGCTCCGAGTGCATACAGATATCTCCAACCTTAGAACCAACCGGTACTTTGATTGAAAGACTACTATTAATGTAACTTTTAATAATAGTTATTTTATTAAGTTTTGCTATTTATGAAAATTATTAATAATTCAATTTTGCAAATATGTTAGTGATAAATATATTATTAATATACTACATAGTTTTTCAATAAACGGCTTTCCCCCTCGGAATTATCTCTTTGCGAGCCTTGAAAATAGCTTCATTTGTAGGACCGAAGTCCTCAGTCGCACACGCGTAGGAGTTTATCTCGTGAGCCAGATTCGTGCGCACCTACGGGCCGTTTGAAGTGGGGAATTCAGTGTTGGCAGAGGTTTCAAGCAGCTTATCTTCACGTAGGTGTTTCGGGTCCCGTGACAGCTAGAGCGGCACGAAAGTCTGGGTCCGCTTCTCTGCGGGACCTTACGGGGCCCGCCTCGTCAGGGGTGTATGTGTGTTAGTGAGGCGGGATGATAAGTGCGACGCTCGATGGTATTTCTAGCGCGGTATCGCCTCTAAGCGCAAGGCTCTGAATTAACGAGTAGTCTTCTCGTCGTCACAGGATAACTGCGAAATTTTAGCGGTGACCGCAACATTAGGTATATGGCCGATTAATGAATATATAGGTGTAATGCAAGCCCCTTAAGTGCTTTTAATAATCTGTACTGGTTGTTTTACGCCTAAAAATTACTCTGAAAACATGCGTTTTAGCCATTTTAACTCTTCTAGAAATACAATTTGTAAACATGATCCAAAATTAAAAGTAATTTTCGGGCCTCAGCGTACTCTTATATGTTTTCCGTAAGCAGACCCCACTCGGATATCTTGAGTAGTTTTAAAATCGCGTTGTTTTTCCTGAAGCTCTGCGCACCGTGTGTGTGACCAGGTAGGCGGAGCCCTTAACCGCGATTTCAGTCTGTGGGAAGCGTGGTGGTCGCTGCCGTGGGCTAGTGGATCTCCTCGGAGCTGCGCTGTTTCCCCCACGCATTTCTTCCCTCAGTGTTTTATCCACACCTCCTCTCCTCTCAGCGTCTAGAGTCAACTCCAAGTCACGAGACATTAAGCTCATTTGTTCATACATTTGTTACTTTGCATCATTATTCAACAACGCGAAACTGTGCTAAGCCTTTTTCAGACTTTTTTTCCCCATGACTTGATGTAAACTTTTGGACATACGCCATTGCTAAGCACATGTATGTCTGTAGAAGAAAACTACAAATAACGCAAAAGACAAAAAACACAAATTAAGCAAAAAATTGCTGTTGTCAACAGGATATAATCACCACATAATATTCCATAACATATTTTTGTGCTGTCATCATTTGTGGGTTTTTTTTCGTTCTGTTAGTCTATTTTTCTTTGTTTTTCTTTGTTTGTTGACCATATTCCTGTTATGGAATATTATGTGGTGTTTATATCCTGACAACAGCAATTTTTTGCTTAATTTGTGTTTTTTGTCTTTTGTTATTTTTGTAGTTTTCTTCTACAGACATACATGTGCTTAGCAATAGCGTATGTCCAAAAGCTTACATCAAGTCATGCACTCCCATTGCACAAATCTTTCAAAGATAGGTACTATTTTTTCCCATACACCATTTCTGGTTCAACATTATTTCCCAAAAAAAATTAATATGGACAATAAAGGTGATTATTAAAACAAAGAAAACAAGCCAATGTTTAAAAATTAACATAGAGAGCACGAAAATTTCGGGAAAGGAATTAGAAAAATATTGTCTTGGTGTAAGTTTTTGGACATACGCCATTGCTAAGAACTTTTTCTGTTGAAGAAAAACTGAAAACTAACTAACCAAAAAGTTCTTAGCATTGGCGTATGTCCAAAAACTTACACC
Organism: Bacillus rossius redtenbacheri; assembly: GCF_032445375.1. NCBI lineage: Eukaryota > Metazoa > Arthropoda > Insecta > Phasmatodea > Bacillidae > Bacillus > Bacillus rossius. The sequence goes on along the minus strand of NC_086331.1, from coordinate 5,390,337 downwards.
AAGTCATGCACTCCCATTGCACAAATCGTTTAAAGATAGAAAAATATTATAGCACAGACGGACACAATGAAACAGTTGCAACAAGAAGATTAAATGAAGACAAAAAAAGACCTTCTACATCACAACAGGCAAACAGACGAACCCAGCGATGACACTGAACAGATAATGTGGACAACAAAGCGTCAACACAGAGACGCATGGCTGAACTAGCAATGTGACAAAACAGATTACAACGAAGACAGCACACACGAACACAACAGGCTTCGTAAGACAAAATAAGTAAAATAAGCGCTAAATAAATATACATATCTTAATGAACAGAACAAAAGAAAACTTATTCCAGCCCAAAAAATATAATTACTAATTATTTCGTTTAACATGATAGTAACGTCCCTTTTTACGATGGTAATTTTAGAGTAGGGGCCACTTACTAACGAGATTTAAACGAACCTATGCTTAAGGCGTACTCGAACACACGTCTCAAGGAATTGAAATTAGCTTCGCTGAACCACAGACTACTGAGACAGGTAGTAAAAAATAAAAATGACATAAAAGATTAAAACAACGGCACTGATTTTGACGTGACTACGTCTAATAAATCGATGAACGCCCTCCGCACGCACGAAAAAGTGTCCCGTTACGCACATTGTTCCGTTACGCTGTGTACCGTTACGCTCATTGTACGCTTGCGCCGCATCTATCTCTCTTCCACTCGACTGTTTATAAAGTGAAGTGAAAAGTTAATGTGGTTTTCATTGCTTATTACAACAACAATTTCAGCAATAAAGGTTAATTATTCTTGCATTTTAAAAATCTGATTACTAGTATAATTTAAAGTATTTATTCTTATATTATTGAAATAAAAATGATTTAATTTTATTCATAAAGTATGCAATCATTTCATCAATGTTTTGTTATGACGTCACGTTAAACTATCGCCCGTAAACCGACTTTACAGACAGTTTTCCGTTAGCCAAACTTGATACTACCATACAATTTTTACGTTTTACTTAATACAGTTACCGCGTCTCTGTCTAGTTTGACACCTCATCAACAACAAGATCTTTAGAGACAGAAGCGCACAACACAAATCAACGATACTGATGAGAAAATCTGAAATGGCTTAAAAATGGAAACATGTAAAATCGAAATGTGGCTGAGCGGACAGGTATATGAGCCATGTTCATTTAATGATTCATGAAGTATGAGTTATTGTTCATTACATTTTTTTGTAAATGCAACATTGCTGGTTTTCATTGTATGTGAGAGAAACCAAGAGAATGTACAAGGAAGGTGCTACACATACACTAAGAAAAGCAAGCCAAAATCCACAGGATGCCGCACGTTAAATTCACAGACAGCACAGAGGATTCCGTTTAGTCATCGGTGGGTTCGTCTTTTTGTCGCTGTGTTGGCCAAAGTTGTTGTTTGCCTGTATTTTCTGTTCTTGTTAGAACTGTGTTCGCCTCTGCCGTAATATTTTTCCGACTATCCCTTTCACGGAATGCTCTGTGCTGTATGTGGATTTAACTTGTACATCCGCGATGTTAGCGTGTTATTAGTTGTGTTTGTGTTTTAATTTTTTTAGTACTTTTTTTGTGATTTCTCCATAACTTAAAGTAAAAATCCAGCAACGGTGAATGTCCCTAAAAATGTTTTTAATTACTCGATCCCCGAATCTCAGCGATGCCAGCCAGTGACTTACACGGCTGGAAACTTTTGTGCCGTTAAGTATCGAAAAATACCAGTAAAAATCACTTCGTGTTCTTCGTTAATTTGAGGTACTGGGTTAACATAATTTAAACTCGAACTCACAAGAAAAATTCCTTAGTGACGACAAAACCTTAAATACTTTTTAAGCCCAAAACAAACACGTTTTTTTTTCTTTCCACGTGGCTGTTCAATACCTACTGAACAAAAAAAACTCAGAGGTCGGAACAAACTGTAGTTTCAACGAAGTTATACGTGTGGAGCAAAGAAGAAACCCTTCCGTTTATTTGAGTTGCGTTGATCGTTAAAACGTTCGTTCATTTACTGCAAAATTTCGCGTAGTACGTCCGGAAATGAGGTGAACTATGAATCCACCTCTGTAACAAAGGCGTCGTGGTATATTTTAATTATCGTATTGTTTTTTGAAATGTTAACTGAATTGGCATCTTTCGTGCAGAAATAACTGGCCTGGGGAGACACACCACAACGCCGAAATACCACAACGCCGAACGTACAATAACGCCGAAAACCATAACGCCGAATGCCAAATTGACTACAACGCCGACAGCTAGAAAACTGCTGTGTACCACAACGCCGAATTGCCACAACGCCGAAATACATTAACGCCGAAAAATGACATTGCAGGACTGCCACAAAGGTTAGGTTAGGTAAGGTTCGCACACAAATTCATTCAGTTGTTTTTCATTTTGCTCCTGTGCCCCCTCCCCCCTCCCCGCAGCAACATTTTTCGGCGTTACTGTATTTCGGTATTGTGGTACACAGCAGTTTTCTAGCTGTCGGCGTTGCGGTCAATTTGGCATTCGGCGTTTTGGAATTTCGGCGTTGTGGTAACGACCCCTGACCTGGCACCCGATTGTTGTACTCGCCCAAGAATGCGTTCGGCTGACACGAGGCGGTCAGCTGCGCTGCGCCTACTGCAGTTATGGAGGTATCATCACGGTTCAAGGTCGCTCCCTGAAGCGCGGTGATGCGTCTCAGGCGTGCAGGTATCACGTGACAGCCTCCCCCCCCCCCTATCACCAGTCGTGACGCGGCTGGCTAGGAAGCGCTCCATGTTTACCAACACCGCTCAGATAGTTCCCCGAGGCAACTACTGCCGGGCTAATCGCCGCCGGCACGCCCCGAACGGAAGTAGTGTACTCCCGGTTCCTTAACCAAAGGAGTAATAATATTACATCGTTACATTACTTTTCTTCCGATGGTTCAAGTTCATTACAACGATTATTGACGTGACAACGTCTAATAAATCGATGAACGCCGGCTGCACGCACGAAATAGTGTCCAGTAACGCACATTGTCCCGTTACGCTCATTGTACGCTTGCACCGCATCTATATCTCTTCCATTCGATTATCGATTTGACATTTTCGAGGCACATTAAACTTGAAACACTCCCATTCGTTTCCTACTTTTCCTATCATCGTCCTATCCTTAACAGAATAACACAGATTGGAAGAAGTTAAATAGCAAACATGTATAAAAGTTATAGTTAAAAAATCTCTTCGTTGTAGTAATAAACATATTTGAATTAATGAGTGCAAATAAAAGTAAATTTATCAATTAAATTGTAGATTTCATTTCACTCCTTCTTTGTATCCATACAAAATAGTGATAATTCAATAAAATGATTCAATTTTATTCATAGAAGTATGCAATCATTTCATCAATGTTTTGTTATGACGTTGTCACGTTAAACTATCGTCCGCAAACCAACTTTACAGACAACCAATTTTTTTTGACGTGATAACGTCTTATAAATCAATAAACGCTGGCTGCATGCACGAAAAATTGTCACGTTCCGCCTGAGCCGTGCGTGCAAGAACCGGCCAACCACCGTGCGAGAAAATAATCTATAATATCAAACAGTTAAAGGCGGGCTTTTTAACTAATTGTTCGTGATTATATTTGAACAAATAATTTAAATTAAATTTGCAAAAAAAAAACTGTAAATAATATTTGAAAATTAAAAAGTATGCAAATTTTCATCCATGTTTTCTAAAGACGTTATCACGTAAAATTATCGTCCATAAAACGATTTTACAGACAACGCCCCTATTTTTTTACTCATGCATAGTGTAACAATAGTTAATTGTTTAATGTTTTAAGTAAAAACTTATTTAGACGCGTTGAACGATTTTTGGTAGGGGCAAAACTTATGGGTTTTCGTCACCGACATGCTAGTGACGTGTTGCGCCAGACTGGCGAATCGCAGCGGCCTGTGTACATGTATACGCATATATACACTAATACATTGTATATACTCGACTGTATCATGTGCGTGTTGGACTATTTTTTGGATATGGGTAAAATCTTGTGAGTTCGCGTCACCGACATGCTGTAGTAGCAGTAAGTGAAGTTAATTTGACCACGTGAATACATGACCTAGGTCTGACATCACTGGTAAGTCATAGCTAGGTAATGAATTTTAACGTAATTTTTACATACCACTGACATCTGTTGTGACTATAAAATGATGTAAGGATAAATGATATGCTGACATCGTACTGATATAATACCAAAATCAGTTTTTATGTACATTTGACGTAGAAATGATGTCATATTACACATTTAAAAACAAAGTTTTAAGTTTTCACATCTGTTGACATCAGTCCCCATGACTGGCTATCACTTTTTGACGTGAACACGTCTTTAAAATTGCTTCCATAATGGGAGGCAATTTAAAAAAAAAAGAATGCTAACAAAATCGGGGGATAAAGTTTGGTGTTGCAGCTACATATCTATCATCTCCATCCAAAATTTAATCACACCACTGGATAGCTAAAGGATCAAAGAATTCGTTACGCTAAGTGAGGACTGTGACGCATCGCGCGCGGTGGAGGGGGAAGCGCCGCCAGTTTGAGGTCATTTCGCTGCGTTTCGAGATTTCCATTTAGTATAACTTTTGACTCGGAGAAGCTACGACGTTCGTTTGAGTTTCAATCGTCAGCTCTCGTCAAAATCTATCGATTACATGTATAAAACATTATTTTAAAAATTTTACAGTGAATATATATGGTGTTAAAATATAAAAAAGGGGTACACGTCGTTTGTCCTAAAATCGTTTGTCCTAAAGCGTTTATCCTAATTTCGTTTGTCCTAAAAATTAGGACAAACGACTTTAGGACAAACGACGTTAGGACAAACGACTTTAGGACAAACGACTTTAGGACAAACGAATTTTAGGACAAACGACGGAACAGCTTCAAAATATTTTTACTCTGAGTTTTAGGACAAACGACTTTAGGACAAACGACATTAGGACAAACGACTTTAGGACAAACGACTTTAGGACAAACGACTTTTAGGACAAACGACGGTTCCAGTATCGATAAATCCTTACTCTGAGTTTTAGGACAAACGACTTTAGGACAAACGACATTAGGACAAACGACTTTAGGACAAACGACATTAGGATAAACGACTTTAGGACAAACGACATTAGGACAAACGACTTTAGGACAAACGACATTAGGACAAACGACTTTAGGACAAACGACTTTAGGACAAACGACTTTTAGGACAAATGATTTTAGGACAAACGACATTATGAAAAACCAAGTTAGGACAAATGACTTTAGGACAAAAAACTTTGAGTCAAACTATTTTATTTAAAAACCACAGAGCATGTGAGAACTTACAGTAAAAGAAAACGTTTGAAAAAATTATGTTATATACTGGGGAAATACTTTACATTCTATGTAAAAAAAAATTCAGCGTTTACGATCGTTACAATTTTTAGACATCTAGGAATAAAGACTACGGTTTCAACGACCTAAATCTTTTTTTTTGCCATCTTGGATCCGCCATATTTAAATAGAGCGCCCCACTCATTATGATGAAATTTTCTTCATGACCGCCATATTGAATTTTTCTGTTCCACTGGAGGCCGCCATCTTGGATGCCGTCGACTTTGTTTCTGTTCTTTGTTCCTAGATAGCGCCAGCAACGCTCTTGATTTTTTTTTGTTCTTCTGTAGGCCGCCATCTTGGATACCGTTGACTTTGTTTCTGCTGTTTGTTCCTAGAGAGCGCCAGCCTAGCTCTTTATTTTTTTTTTTTTTTGTTCTTCTGGAGGTCACCATCTTGGATACCAAGGACTTTATTTCTGCTGTTTGTTCATAGAGAGCGCCAGCATCGCTCTGATTCATCACATAAGGTCGATGTTCCATTACCTACCATAGCTATTATGGTCCTTATCGACATATAAAATTTAAATTTTTTAACAAAATACATTGGAAGCGCTGTGATTCGAACCATTGCAGCTCTGATCTCTAGGTTGAACAACATACGCCTTTAACCGCACGGCCATCGAGACATTTACCAAACTGAGAATAAAATAAAGTATATATAAAAATAACATGCATAGCTATTCGTACTTGTAATTTTTTTGATTTAAAGTAATAATAACACCACCTGTATTAAGACGTAACTGTAACAATTATCGTTACGGTCACAATCTTGAATATCCGTAATTGTTTTGTTAGAAAGACGGGAAAAAATTTAAAAATCATTAAAAAATTAATCAATCGAATTAAATAATAAAAATCTTAAAAAACACCGTTGCAATTTTCGTTACGGTCGCCATCTTGAAAATTCATAATTTTAATGCTAGAGATTCGAAAAAAAAATTACTTATTAGAATACTGATTATTTAGTTCGATTCCTGTCCTTGCTTCGAAACTATTAGAGCAAGAAAAAAAACAGATCCTTCCTCCACGAAGCCACCTACAGACTGATCTCCGCCACCAATAGCAAGGTATATATATCATCATCTGGTATGACGACATGTCCGCCATCTTGTCTTCATCCGCTGGAGACCACCATCTTGTTTTCGTCTGCTAGAGTGTGCTGATACTATGTTAGTATAATATTCTGTTCACCATAACTTTGTCCTCAACTGTTGGCATTGAACTTTGACTTTGACCTTGAAATTTGACCTTGACAGTGACATTTTACTTTGACCTTGAAATATGATTTTACCTTGACGACCATCATGGATCCGCCATTTCTCGTTCAGTACATGCTACCAGGAGCTACCACCTGCTAGAGGTCATTGCCACCATCTTGTTTTCGTCTGCTGGAGGACACCATCTTGTGCGTGTACTCGTCTTATAGAGTACATTACCATCATACTTGTCTAAGTTTTACCCGCTAGAGTGCAGTAATCATTTATTATTACTGAAGTGCCTGCCATCTTGATATTTGGGTGCCATCTTGGAATCGTGTAATTATTTAGCTAGAAATTCTGGAAAAAATTCCAAAATTCAACAAAAAATTCACTTATTAAAGTAATGAGTGATTATATCAATTCCTGTTCTTGGTTCGATCCTTGGATGATTAAAAAAATAATTTTATGGAAAAAATAATAATTATAATAAATTATTATCAAAGTCATAAAAGAGACTTAAAATCATCTATTACCATCATCCTTTAAACCATTACGACCGCCATTTTAGATATTTGGATTTATTGACTTATTAGTTCGGGAAAAATTCCAAAATTCACCGAAAAAATCACACATTATTTTACATATTGAATCGAAACTTTCTTTGATCTATGAACGAAGCTGAAAATAAATTTAATTTAAATACCAGAAAATTGTCAGGTTCGAGAAATAAAACACCGCAAGTACTTTTACAAACATAATATTTATTACATAATTTCTATCCTACTAAAGGATCACTTGCGAAAGCCAGCAATCTTATAAACATTAAGCCCTGCATAGACGCGAAAAAAACTAATTCTTAGCTCCAACAGCTCCAACTCCTCCAAATGCTCTAAAGCTCCAACTGCTCCAACAGCTCCAAATGCTCCAAATGCTCCAACAGCTCCAAATGTTACAAAGGCTCCAAATGCACCAAATGCTCCAAATGCTCAAACAGCTCCAAATGCTCCAACAGCTCAAAATGCTCCATATGCTCGAAATGCTCCAACAGCTCCAAATGCTCCACATGCTCCAACAGCTTCATCATCTCCAAATGCTCCAAAGGCTCCAAATGCTCCAACAGCTCCAAATGCTTCAAATGCTCCAACAGCTAGAATGCTCCAACTGATTTCAATTACTTTTTTTTATCGAACTTGACATGATTACATGCATTACTTTATTAGTATACATTTTGGATGTCAGTGGTGACTTTTTTACACCTTTTAGTTATAAATTTATTTAGAAATGAGATTTCGAGAAATGATAAAGTACATTTTTAAAAAATCTTAGTTTTCTTCAAGTTTATACACATGCAATTAATAGAAACCATTATTTTATGTAGCTAGCTTCCCTCAGTTCTTTAAGTATGAAGGATATTTCTTTGATGCTCCAATAGTTTCCTGCACAAAGCGAACCATGTAGAAGTCTTAGCCTGTCAACCAATATGTTAGGATCTTCCCATGAGGTATAATCAATCCCTCTGCTACGTTCATCTTCCTTGTATGTTTATAATAAAAATGATTATGCCTGGTGTCTTCTGTTTCAACACCAACCACAAGGTCACTTTCGTCATCGAACCAGTGATTATCACAAGCTTGATTAGGATAATTTATTTTGTGCTGGAAAGTAGGCATTACGTCACCTTTTTTAATTTTACTAAAATTTTACATTTTTTTCTGAAAATCTTATTTTTTTTTAAATTTATCTGGTTGTTAAGGGGGTGATTTACTCTTTGTTAGCCGCTGTACACCACGTGTTTAAACTTTGTGCCAGTGGACCGAAGACCCTTTTCCCAGGGGGCCTACATGATTTTTGCTGTCAAATGTGGACGTGGGCAGCCCAGTTGAAATTTCTCTCGCCTGCAGTCACGTCCCGAGTTTGTAATTTTATTTCTCTTCATGACCAAAATTGCATAGAGTGGCTTCTGGGCTGCAAGCTGCTACTTCTTAGAGGCCTGCTGAGAATAGCAAGTCTCGTCACGAATGGGTCTCCAGTGGACCTGTGTTCCCACCTTAGTGGCTATTTCTGTCCCCCCTTCCTCTCACGTCACCTCACATTTGTTCTGAGAAATCAAGTCGGGAGCAGAGACCTGACGTGAACTTAGCCAAGACGATGGGCTAATTCAAGGACTTTCTCCCTGGTCTTACAGAGACGTCCACATCTAGAGGCAGAAAAAGTAACCGCGGGCCTGGTCGCCAGCATGTAGAGCACACTCTCGTGATACCTGGTGGCAAGTCAGCTCACCGCCTCAATTAGATCCACTTTACGCCGCTAGAAAGCAGCACCGCAGCGCCATAAGGCACTATGTTTCTTCTCGCGGCCAGTAGAAGTCGATTGTTTGTTGCCTTCTGTACTTGCCGGTAGAGAGTGCGCATGTCTGTGTTCTTGTCACGACCGCCTCGGACTCCTTCGCATGTTTTCGGCTATGAGCCGAACCTTCCCCCTCTTTTTTCCTAGGGCCGACCACCCGATTTAATTAGTAGCCTTGACCGTCATCGCCAGGACTCAGTACTCTGACCTCGGCTGCTGACCACATCTTCTCAGCGTCCTCTGCGCTAAGAGGCTTTTCGTGGGAACGGCGATTTTCGGTTGCATAAAAGATGTAGTCAGTTGCTTAAGGGGTGTGATCCCATTTGTAAAGTAGCCAGGCAGATGTAGTTTTTAGAAAAAGTCATGTGTAGTTAAAATTTTTTTTTTTTTTTTATTCTTTAAAAATTAGTTTTCCTAACGCACATCCGCGATTTCATGGTGCACGTCATCCTGATGTCGGCGCGAGACACCTCGGAGGCCCTGTTTCCACACCGTGTTTGGTGAGTAATCCGTTTTTTCCCCCTCCCCATATTCCCGTTTGTTGGCATTTCGCGCCGACTGTTTATGACTGTCTGGAAGCAGGTCTAATTCGTTTTGAATTTGACTTGTGTTTCAGACAGGGTCCAAGTGTCTGGGGAGAGAAATTGCTCCCCGCATGATCTTCGGGACTTCCAGCTGATTTCCCCTTTTACAAGAGTTTTCCTCTCGGTCCGACGTCATCCTGGGAAGACCCGGGTGATATGAGCTATATATATTTTCCGCTTGCATGGAAGGAACTAAATTCATTAAAAAGATACCAGCAAGCAGTGCTTTAAATCCTCAAGAACATGTAAAATCAAGAAAACTAATATATATGTAATCGTTGGGAGAATCAAATTTTGGTGCTATACTTGAAATTTTGTTAATGTAATAATTTGTTTGTTAAGGTGTAATATTTATTGTTTTAAATAATGTAGGGGCTCCCCCTTAACTTTGATAATTACCAAGATCTTTATTATCATGTCGAAATAATGCTAATACAAAACCTCTTAATGATAAACCAGGAAAACCTATAGACCAAATTATTTATATAGTGTATTTATTTATCATATACCTTCTTCTACATAACGATCCACGAACTCCCAAGTTACTAGAGTGCAGGGAGTGTAAATTTTGTCGTGTTCACCGCCTCGTGTCCCCTCTGGTAATTAACTTTAATTTTCTTAATATTTTGCCCAGCAGTTTCCAAGGTGTTTTTAATTAATTTAAAATAATATATTTTTTGGGCACGAGGGGCGTTACAATTTTATTACGTCATTTCCATCGTTTTGATCTCAAGCCACCATCACTGTCTTCACTCTTGACCGCTTTAGGTGCTTCAGCACAGTACTCAATTATGTCAGCATCACAAGCTTGATCAGGAAATTAATTTTATTACGTCGTTTCCATCGTTTTGGTCTCAAGCCACCATCATAGTCTTCGCTCTTGCATGATTTAGGTGCTTCAGCACAGTACTCATTCATGTCAGCCTTAGATTTGTCAGCACAGTCATCGATCATGTCAGCCTCAGATGTGTCACCACAATTTTCAATAATGTCAGCTTCAGATGTTTCATCACAGTCTACGGTCTTGTCAGCTGTGGTTCTCCATATTTCACATTTTCATGGAGACGACTAAATATTGATGTAAATATATTTTCATTTCTAATGAGGTTTCTACTTTCTTCGTTTTTTTTTTTTTTTTTGAAATTATTGTCTTGATATATATCAGTGTTTTTAGCATTAGCTTTTATACATTCTTCATAATCATTATTGTCGTTTAATATTCTGCCTTTGTTCCTCTTCCACGATGTTGAAACACAGTCTTCGTTATCTTTATTCATCTTAGTTATACAGTTCTTGCAATGTATATCCAAGTAATATCTTCAACCAAAGGATTTATGACACTGACTGCAATTATATGGTTTTTGACAAGGACCCAAATTAAACTCCTTCTCTCATGTCGTTTAGCATTCTTTCTCAAGGTAAACATCTTGCTGCAGTATCTACAGCGATGTAGTTTTGATACAGCTACAGGCAACGAACCAGGATACTTGTTAGATTCTGCGACTAATGGCAGATGCAAACTAGGAGTTTTAAATTAAAACCATTACTTAAATAGAATTTTTTAAATATTTCGTCAGCGAGAGTTAAATTATCTCATGCAAAAGTACTGGTTGTAAGTAGTTATTCTTTTCAACAACAGATTATGCCACATGTTGCTGCAGGTAAATAATATTTATTTCTTTTATGCGGGATGCGGATGTTCACTAACGATCGCAAAAGAATGACGCCCCCGTAAGCCCCAAGGGAGAGTCGCAAACCGCGAACAAGTGCCGGGAATTACCTGGTATAGTGTATCGCCATCCGACATATCAGAAAAAAATAAGGTTACGGCACACAGTTCACCAAACCTCTCAGCAATCAACACGGGTATAAAAAAAACAGGGCTTAAATTAAACAGCGAAAGAAAGGGATTTGCTTGAGAAAGCACAACTTTTGCGGCAAGTACGACAAAACATTATTTATTAATCTGAACCTCTGAAATCAAACTATTACAAGAATTAAAAGAATATAAGCATTCGCCGGTACATATTAACTAAATCGGGCCCGATGCTATATACTATATATATATATATATATTCATACCCAGCACATGATAAGGAAATATAAAAATCCCCTAAACTTAACATCAGTTACAATAGACACCTTATAGTGATTTAAAATCTCTGATAAACCAAGTTCGAGCTAGTTAACACCTTCCTTGTTACGCGACATGCTCAATTGTTCGGGGGACGGGTACCCTTAAAACGTTCAACGCGAGTCTCTACCATTTGAATTTCATCATAAGTTTCAATTATTTACTTCACGTGTCCATATCATAAAGTTGTTAAATGTGGCTGGGGAGAAACAGACCTCCGACGTAAAATAACACTCTCAGGCTTGACGTAATTATTTCTGCCACCAATCTCTTGCAGCATAACCCCGTTGCACAAGGGGAATCACAAGGGAAGTCACTCACGTATCGGCTCGTCGTCTCCGTTGGATTAGCGAATCCTCGCTAAACCCCACTGGTCCTCAGGCCAGTCGGTGCTGACGGCTATACTAGCCGGAAGGAGCCTCGTTCCACCGCGATAGTACCGCGACTATCTTCTTGACGAGCTTTACAGCTACTCTTCCACACAGATACCAACGAGTTATTCTGCTGCCCAAGCCGGCCCCACACTCGCAAAAGTCATTTTTTGCGAGGCCTCTTCCGCGGACCACCTCACACACCGGCCCGTCGTCCAGAACAGCTGATCGCCTGCCTCCCCTCCCTTCCTTCAAAGAAGGGAGGGGAAAAAGTCTGCCTCCCTCGCGCGCATGCGCGCTGTGCTCGTGATTTGTTTCATTTTACCCCGATCACCACTTGTCCAACTTTGCTATGTCGCATTAATAATTAAAATAGTTTTATACAAATATATAACTACATTATAAATATAACTAATAAACACAATTAATTAATGATATTCTCACTAACTGTTACCAGGTGCTCCCGGGCGACACTAGCGCTGAAAAACGTTACCAATATTTCAAAAATACCGCCGTACGGATAACACCAATACTCAAATAAACTATACTAAAGGAAAACTATAATATAAACTTCCTTTTAATTTCCTTGTAAAACGGTACCCCGAGAAAGGGGTACAAGAAGGATGGCTTTGCTAGACTCAAAGGAGAAGGAAGTTTGTTCATCCAGTTAGTGTTTCTCAGATTTCTCAGGGCATATTATTATTTGACTGAATAATGATTTTTTTTTTAAATTCCACCTGATAAAAATATTGCAAGTGGTGATTTAGTAGCAGAAATTCACTTATTAAATTTAACCTTGAATATAATGACATGACTCATTAAAAGTAAAACTCCTTCATGGAGAGATTGGTTTCTCATAAATAACCAGAATCCCTTTGAGAAACCACAGGAATGATCGCAAGCACACGGAAAAAACCATCACAATATTGACAAGAATAATTAGGAGCACACGGAGAACACCATCAAAATATTGACAACGATAATCGGGAGCACACAGAGAAAACCACCACACATTTTCTTTCATAAATTACAAAAAAAAATTAATAAAATTAAACAAAAATTACAAAATATACAAAAACTGATTCTGGCTTGGACTAGAACTCTATCTTTTCTCAATAATGAGAATTTCATAAGCTAGCAGAATCAGTTTTTTTATATTTTGTAATTTTTGTTTAATTTTTTTTTGTAATTTATCAAAGAAAATGTGTGGTGGTTTTCTCCGTGTGCTCCCGATTATCCATGTCAATATTATGATGGTTTTCTCCATGTGCTCCTAATTATTCTTGTCAATATTTTGATGGTTTTTTCCGTGTGCTTGCGATCATTCCTATGGTTTCTCCAAGTGCTTCTGATTATTTCTGAGAAACCGATCTATCCATGAAGGAGTTTTACTTTTAATGAGACAAGTCATTATATTCAGGGTTAAATTTAATTAGTGAATTTCTGCTACTAAATCACCACTTGCAATATTTTTATCAGTTGGAATTTAAAAAAATCATTATTCAGTCAAATAATAATATGCCCTGAGAAATCTGAGAAACACTAACTGGATGAACAAACTTCCTTCTCCTTGGAGTCTAGCAAAGCCATCCTTCTTTTGCGATCGTAAGTGAACATCCGCAACCCGCATAAAAGAAATAAATATTATTTACCTGCAGCAACACGTGGCATCATCTGTTGTTGAAAAGCATAACTATTTACAACCAGTACTTTTGCATGAGATAATTTAACTCTCGATGACGAAATATTTAAAAAATTCTATTTAAGTAATGGTTTTAATTTAAAACTCTTAGTTTGCATCTGCCATTAGTCGCAGAATCTAACATGTACCCTGATTCGTTGCCTGTAGCTGTATCAAAACGACATCACTGTAGATACTGCAGCAAGATGTTTACCTTGAGAAAGAATGCTAAACGACATGAGAGAAGGAGTTTAATTTGGGTCCTTGTCAAAAACCATATAATAGCAGTCAGTGTCATAAATCCTTTGGTTGAAGATATTACTTGGATAGACATTGCAAGAACTGTATAACTAAGATGAATAAAGATAACGAAGACTGTGCTCCAACATCGTGGAAGAGGAACGAAGGCAGAATATTAGACGACAATAATGATTATGAAGAATGTAAAAAAGCTTATGCTAAAAACACTGATATATATCAAGACAATAATTTCAAAAAAAAAAAAAAAAAACGAAGAAAGTAGAAACCTCATTAGAAATGAAAATATATTTACATCAATATTTAGTCGTCTCCATGAAAATGTGAAATATGGAGAACCACAGCTGACAAGACCGTAGACTGTGATGAAACATCTGAAGCTGACATTATTGAAGATTGTGGTGACACATCTGAGGCTGACATGATCGATGACTGTGCTGACAAATCTAAGGCTGACATGAATGAGTACTGTGCTGAAGCACCTAAATCATGCAAGAGCGAAGACTATGATGGTGGCTTGAGACCAAAACGATGGAAACGACGTAATAAAATTAATTTCCTGATCAAGCTTGTGATGCTGACATAATTGAGTACTGTGCTGAAGCACCTAAAGCGGTCAAGAGCGAAGACAGTGATGGTGGCTTGAGATCAAAACGATGGAAATGACTTAATAAAATTGAAACGCCCCTCTTGCCCGAAAAATATATTATTTTAAATTAATTAAAAACACCTTGGAAACTGCTGGGCAAAATATTAAGAAAATTAAAGTTAATTACCAGAGGGGACACGAGGCGGTGAACAAGACCAAATTTACACTCCCTGCACTCTAGTTACTTGGGAGTTCGTGGATCGTTATGTAGAAGAAGGTATATGATAAATAAATACACTATATAAATAATTTGGTCTATAGGTTTTCCTGGTTTATCATTAAGAGGTTTTGTTTTAGAATTATTTCGACATGATAATAAAGATCTTGGTAATTAACAAAGTTAAGGGGGAGCCCCTACATTATTTAAAACAATACATATTACACCTTAACAAACAAATTATTACATTAACAAAATTTCAAGTATAGCACCAAAATTTGATTCTCCCAACGATTACATATATATTAGTTTTCTTGATTTTACATGTTCTTGAGGATTTAAAGCACTGCTCGCTGGTATCTTTTTAATGAATTTAGTTCCTTCCATGCAAGCGGAAAATATATATAGCTCATATCACCCGGGTCTTCCCAGGATGACGTCGGACCGAGAGGAAAACTCTTGTAAAAGGGGAAATCAGCTGGAAGTCCCGAAGATCATGCGGGGAGCAATTTCTCTCCCCAGAAACTTGGACCCTGTCTGAAACACAAGTCAAATTCAAAACGAATTAGACCTGCTTCCAGACAGTCATACACATTCGGTGCGAAAGGCCAACAAATGGGAATATGGGGAGGGGGAAAAAACGGATTACTCACCAAACAGGGTGTAGAAACAGGGCCTCTGTGGTGTCTCGCGCAAAAATCAGGATGACGCGCACCGAGAAATCGCGGATGTGCGTTAGGAAAACTAATTTTTAAAGAATAAAAAAAATAAAAATTTTAATTACACATGACTTTTTCTAAAAACTACATCTGCCTGGCTACTGTACAAATGGGATCACATCCCTTAAGCAACTGACTACATCTTTTATACAACCGAAAATCGCAGTTCCCGCGAAAAGCCTGTTAGCGCAGAGGACGCCGAGAAGACGTGGGCAGAAGCCGAGGTCAGATTACTGAGTCCTGGCGATGACGGTCAAAGCTACTAATTAAATCGGGTGGTCGGCCCTAGGAAAAAAGAAGGGAAGGTTCGGCTCATGGCCGAAAACATGCGAAGGAGTCCGAGGCGGACGTGACAAGAACACAGACATACGCACTCTATACTGGCAAGTACAGAAGGCAACAAACAATCGACTTCTATTGGCCGCGAGAAGAAACATAGTGCCTTATGGCGCTGCGGTGCCGCTTTCTAGCGGCGTAAAGTGGAACTAATTGAGGCGGTGTGCTGACTAGCCACCAGGTGTCAAGAGGGTGTGCTATACACGCTGGCTACCAGGCACGCGATTACTTTTTCTGCCGCTAGATGTCGTGGACGTCTCTGTAAGACCAGGGAGAAATCCTTGAATTAACCCATCGTCTTGGCTAAGTTCACGTCAGGTCACTGCTCCCGACTTGATTTCTCAGAACAAATGTGAGGTGGAGTGAGAGGAAGGGAGGACAGAAATAGCCACTAAGGTGGGAACACAGGTCCACTGGAGACTCATTCGTGACGAGACTTGCTATTCTCAGCAGGCCTCTAAGAAGTAGCAGCTTGCAGCCCAGAAGCCACTCTATGCAATTTTTGTCAGGAAGAGAAATAAAATTACAAACTCGGGACGTGACTGCAGGCGAGAGAAATTTCAACTGGGCTGCCCACGTCCACATTTGACAGCAAAATATCAGATAGGCCCCCTGGGAAAGGGGTCTTCGGTCCACTGGCACAAAGTTTAAACACGTGGCGTACACCGGCCTAACAAAGAGTAAATCACCCCCTTAACAACCAGATAAATTTAAAAAAAATAAGATTTCCAAAAAAAATATTAAAATTATAGAAAAAAAAGGTGACGAAATGCCTAATTTCCGGCACCAAATAAATTATCCTAATCAAGCTTGTGATAATCACTGGTCGATGACGAAAGTGACCTTGTGGTTGGTGTTGAAACAGAAGACACCAGGGATAATCATTTTTATTATAAACATACAAGGAAGATGAACGTAGCAGAGGGATTGATTATACCTCATGGGAAGATCCTAACATATTGGTTGACAGGCTAAGACTTCTACATGGTTCGCTTTGTGCAGGAAACTATTCGAGCATCAAAGAAATATCCTTCATACTTAAAGACTGAGGGAAGCTGGCTACATAAAATAATGGTTTCCATTAATTGCATGTGTACATGAAGAAAAATTAAGATTTTTTTAAAAATGTACTTTATTATTTCTCGAAAGCTCATATCTAAATAAATTTATAACTAAAAGGTGTAAAAAAGTCACCACTGACATCCAAAATCTATATTAATAAAGTCATGCATGTAATCATGTCAAGTTCGATAAAAAAATGTACTTGAAATCAGTTGGAGCATTTGGAACTGTTGGAGCAGTTGGAGCATTTGTAGCATTTGGAGCATTTGGAGAATTTGGAGCATTTGGAGCTGTTGGAGCATTTGGAGCATGTGGAGCATTTGGAGCTGTTGGAGCATTTGGAGCATTTGGTGCATTTGGAGCCTTTGTAGCATTTGAAGCTGTTGGAGCATTTGGAGCATTTGGAGCCTCTGGAGCTGTTGGAGCTGTTAGAGCATTTGGAGCAGTTGGAGCTGTTGGAGCTAAGAATTTGTCGTTTCACGTCTATGCAGGGCTTAATGTTTATAAGATTGCTGGTTTCGCAAGTGATCCTTTAGTAGGATAGAAATAATGTAATAAAAATTATGTTTGTAAAAGAACTTGCGGTGTTTTATTTCTCGAAGCTGGCATTTTTCTGGTATTTTAATCAAATTTATTTTCAGCTTCGTTCATAGATCTAAGAAAGTTTCGATTCAATATGTAAAATAATGTGTGATTTTTTCGGTGAATTTTGGAATTTTTCCCGAACTAATAAGTCAATAAATCCAAATATCTAAAATGGCGGTCGTAATGGTTTAAAGGATGATGGTAATAGATGATTTTAAGTCTCTTTTAGTACTTTGATAATAATTTATTATAATTATAATTTTTCCATAAAATTATTTTTTTGCATCATCCAAGGATCGAACCAAGAACAGGAATTGATATAATCAATCATTACTTTAATGAGTGAATTTTTTGATGAATTTTGTAATTTTAACCAGAATTTCTAGCTAAATAATTACACGATTCCAAGATGGCGCCCAAATTTCAAGATGGCAGGCAATTCAGTAATAATAAATGATTACTGCACTCTAGCGGGTAAAACTTAGACAAGTATGGTGGTAATGTACTCTATAAGACGAGTACACGCACAAGATGGTGTCCTCCAGCAGACGAAAACAAGATGGTGGCAATGACCTCTAGCAGGTGGTAGCTCCTGGTAGCATGTACTGAACGAGAAATGGCGGATCCATGATGGTCGTCAAGGTAAAATCATATTTCAAGGTCAAAGTAAAATGTCACTGTCAAGGTCAAATTTCAAGGTCAAAGTCAAAGTTCAATGCCAACAGTTGAGGACAAAGTTATGGTGAACAGAATATTATACTAACATAGTATCAGCACACTCTAGCAGACGAAAACAAGATGGTGGTCTCCAGCGGATGAAGACAAGATGGCGGACATGTCGTCATACCAGATGATGATATATATACCTTGCTATTGGTGGCGGAGATCAGTCTGTAGGTGGCTTCGTGGAGGAAGGATCTGTTTTTTTTCTTGCTCTAATAGTTTCGAAGCAAGGACAGGAATCGAACTAAATAATCAGTATTCTAATAAGTAATTTTTTTTTTCGAATCTCTAGCATTAAAATTATGAATTTTTAAGATGGCGACCGTAACGAAAATTGCAACGGTGTTTTTTAAGATTTTTATTATTTAATTCGATTGATTAATTTTTTAATGATTTTTAAATTTTTTCCCGTCTTTCTAACAAAACAATTACGGATATTCAAGATTGTGACCGTAACGATAATTGTTACAGTTACGTCTTAATACAGGTGGTGTTATTATTACTTTAAATCAAAAAAATTACAAGTCCGAATAGCTATGCATGTTATTTTTATATATACTTTATTTTATTCTCAGTTTGGTAAATGTCTCGATGGCCGTGCGGTTAAAGGCGTATGTTGTTCAACCTAGAGATCAGAGCTGCAATGATTCGAATCACAGCGCTTCCAATGTATTTTGTTAAAAAATTTAAATTTTATATGTCGATAAGGACCATAATAGCTATGGTAAGTAATGGAACATCGACCTTATGTGATGAATCAGAGCGACGCTGGCGCTCTCTATGAACAAACAGCAGAAATAAAGTCCTTGGTATCCAAGATGGTGACCTCCAGAAGAACAAAAAAAAATAAAAATAAAGAGCTAGGCTGGCGCTCTCTAGGAACAAACAGCAGAAACAAAGTCAACGGTATCCAAGATGGCGGCCTACAGAAGATCAAAAAAAATCAAGAGCGTTGCTGGCGCTATCTAGGAACAAAGAACAGAAACAAAGTCGACGGCATCCAAGATGGCGGCCTCCAGTGGAACAGAAAAATTCAATATGGCGGTCATGAAGAAAATTTCATCATAATGAGTGGGGCGCTCTATTTAAATATGGCGGATCCAAGATGGCAAAAAAAAAAAGATTTAGGTCGTTGAAACCGTAGTCTTTATTCCTAGATGTAAAAAAATTGTAACGATCGTAAACGCTGAATTTTTTTTTACATAGAATGTAAAGTATTTCCCCAGTATATAACATTATTTTTTCAAACGTTTTCTTTTACTGTAAGTTCTCACATGCTCTGTGGTTTTTAAATAAAATAGTTTGACTCAAAGTTTTTTGTCCTACAGTCATTTGTCCTAACTTGGTTTTTCATAATGTCGTTTGTCCTAAAATCATTTGTCCTAAAAGTCGTTTGTCCTAAAGTCGTTTGTCCTAAAGTCGTTTGTCCTAATGTCGTTTGTCCTAAAGTCGTTTGTCCTAATGTCGTTTGTCCTAAAGTCGTTTATCCTAATGTCGTTTGTCCTAAAGTCGTTTGTCCTAATGTCGTTTGTCCTAAAGTCGTTTGTCCTAAAACTCAGAGTAAGGATTTATCGATACTGGAACCGTCGTTTGTCCTAAAAGTCGTTTGTCCTAAAGTCGTTTGTCCTAAAGTCGTTTGTCCTAATGTCGTTTGTCCTAAAGTCGTTTGTCCTAAAACTCAGAGTAAAAATATTTTGAAGCTGTTCCGTCGTTTGTCCTAAAATTCGTTTGTCCTAAAGTCGTTTGTCCTAAAGTCGTTTGTCCTAACGTCGTTTGTCCTAAAGTCGTTTGTCCTAATTTTTAGGACAAACGAAATTAGGATAAACGCTTTAGGACAAACGATTTTAGGACAAACGCCGCACCCCCGTTCTTTCGTGTAGACTTTATAAATAATCGGCAAGCAAGGCTGGCCCACCGAGGCGTGCATGTATTTTTATCTTGTGTGTGAGTAGGTGTTTTGGTGTGTGTGAGTATGTGTGTGTAGGTTTGTGTGTTGTGTGTGTAGGTTTGTGTGTTGTGAGTGTGTGATTGGGTGTGTATGTGGGTGCGTATGTGCGCGTGAGCGCGTGGATGCGTATGGGTGCGTGTGTATGGGTGCGTGTATGCGTGGGTGCGTGTGTGTGTATGTAGGTGTGTGTGTGTGTGTGTAGTTTGGTGTGCATGGGTGCGTGTGTGCGTGTGTGTATGTGTGTGCGCGCGTGATTGTGTGAGGGGAGGGGAGATGGTTGAGTTGTGTGAACACTGTAGCCTCTCGCCGAGGCTGTCCGAGCCCAGATCGATTCCTGTCGCGGTCAAAAACCCGGATTCACCGCAAGTTGAAAGCTTGGCAGACGTTGCCATGGGTCGGGGCCCAATCCGCCAGTCTCGTTCTCGACAAAACGCTAATGCCGGTGCTCACACTCGGGGGAAGCCTTCATTTCACAGACGAGAGAGCCACACCCGAAGTTCATGCTCGCTTTTTTTTAATTTTTGTTTTCACAGTATATTTAATGTAGCTATCCTAACCAAATCAACCGTCCACAATGTTTTAAATTATTTATAATGTAGCTAGCCTAACCTAATTGACCATTGTAGAGACCTGCAAAATTCGCGGATTCATTTCGTGAAATGCTACAATTCAAATAATTATAACTTAGCGCTACTTCTGTCCTTGGTTCACTGTTAATCTGGAGGACTGGAGGCCAATTAGAGACCCTCACTCATAGAAGTGCCGAATCACAGGCCACCCAGTCGAGACTACTCACAAGTCAGCAGCCAATGAACAGGTGGCATTTGCCCGAGTGTGTAGAGTGTAGTAGAGTCTATCCTGAAGGTCACAGAATCCGCGAATTTTGCAGATCTCTAACCATTAGTTATCATGAGTTACATTGAACAAAAAAAAAAAACCGAAGATGCACGATCGGCGGTCTGGCTCTCTCGTCTGTGAAAAAAAGGTTTCCCCATACTCGGAGTTGGTTATTTTATTTTTTGACGTTACTGTTAATTAAGGGTTTTTACCTGTCCATTTATTCCGACAGCTCTCTTGCAATTAGTTGTTGGGTAAGAAATTTTCTCATCAAACTTTGACTTAAAGTTATTTTAGATCTGGTAACTGTCAAAAAACACGAACAATTGCGGGACTTTGTAGTGATAATTCTACACATAGTTACTCTAATCACTGTATCTTTGACTCTGTAACGCCAAATAGATATGCATGTATACCTTGGAGACAAGGGAATTGTGAAGCACAAATAATAGGCTACGCCATAGAGATGTGTATAAAATATAAAATGGAAGTGAAATAATAGAGTAAAATTTTAAATACAGCTACATAAGGGGATCACGCCGTAGTTATTAAATTAAAGTGTTTGTTATATTCATAATTTTTTAATGGGCGCATAGGGCACCTTACTGATAACTATGCTTATAATTACTAAAAAGGTTTATATCTCAGAAAGTTTATCTCAAAACGAAAATCAGTGAACATGTTTCCCTTTTTTGGAAAATTAAGTTTGCGTCACTGGGAATCTCTTGATAATATTTTAAATTTTGTACGTATGCCCTTCCAAAAATATTTGTTTTTATTTTTTAAATATGCTTGTATCCTTCAAGTTTATAATTTTATTTAAAAAACCGTTGGTATGTTGGTATTTTATGTCTATATGGTCTCACAATTTCTTGCTGATAAAATTATCGGTTAATAGCACGAATTAAAATTGTTCTTATATTCATCATTTTTAAACGGGCACCTTATGTGCCTTAGAATTCCTCCAAGATAATATTGAGGAAATACCTGTTGCAAGAATGTAAGACGAAACACAAAATCCAAGAGACCTATATATTTACATTTACAGTGAAAACCCTCTGACAGTGGTAATAAGTTGGCAACAAGTTAATTTTATATCCACTGGGAGAGAATCGAACTCTTACTATCTGTGCTATGTTTAAGAGCTGATATGGTATCTTATCAAAACCAAATTGTGCAAATTTTTCAAGGTTTTCTGCGTTACTTGCACAGGGTAAAATTTCACACGGTTGAAAACGTTTCATCATAATTTATTAAATAATATATTAAATTTTGTTGTGAAGTAAAAAGAATATTCATTATCATTTCATTCTTGTCATTAAAATTAATGAATGTGGTTTGTACTTGAAAATCATCAGCCAATAGTGCGGTATCATCTGAGACAACTTAATTTGCAACGCAATTAATGCCACACAAATAAAGCTATGCTGATAACAACGCGTACACACAACTAAATAATTGTAACCTCATTATCTGATTATGAAATAATCTAAACCAAATGACGAATAAAATATGGTGGATGTAATGTCAGTGATATCACTTTAGGACTAACTAGAAATCATGGTCCCCAGAAAAGATCTAGATTCCTCCGAATTCTCAAGATAATTATGTTATGAAAACGGTCTGATCATCAATATCAGTAAAACACTAAAAACATGTCTAAAATTTCCTGCAAACTGATCCGTAAAAAATAATAGCAAACCTATGTGTTTATATGTCCACCAAATTAAAAACCAAACTTCAATAATTTTTTAAGGTAAAAAAATTTAAATCTTTGTACTAACGATTTAAGTTACACATGCAAATAACAAAATGTCACTCCGACAATAAAAACAAATCCCTCCTATTTAATGCTGCTTTTTCTTGTTATTGTATACGTGGGTAATGCTTCCAAATTAAAGTTTTCAATAAAAGTAGCAGTACGGAATTTCTCTGGCGATGAAATGCGTGTCAACGGGGTCGGCAGTGGCAGTAGCTAGCCTACTTCATAGAAGCTATCGACACTCCTCTGATAACACGTATAAGTTAGGTCGAGTGACGCCGCCAGGACAAGAAGAGTACATGCGCACACGCGGTTTCTATGCCCAACGTCACTGTCAATTTACAAGCGCTATTATGAACTAGGACCCTAAATCACCAAAGGTACAAATCGTTAGCCAGGTAAGAAACTGGATAAGATGACGATACAGTTACAAGATACAGCAGCATATCTCCAAACTGCAGCATGGTACAAAAAAAAAGAGAGATGTCTCGTCCATTAATAGCATTATACCGAGAGCTAACATATTAGTGACTCATGAGAATCATTCACTCGTAAAACCAGACGGATGTGTATTGGGGAAAAAAAATATTTAGAATATAATTGACGTATTGCCTTCATACAAATGATCCTAAGAAAGAGTTAATTTTAAATAAAAATAACTTATTTAAATGCAACATTATATATACGTTTAACGCTTAGCAGCAGGAAGACACAAGAGAGGTTTTTAAATTGTTACTACCTTTAAACCTTATCATTGTACGGTTACATTTTTAGCATTTTTTTCTAATACATATTTAATCCCTAACGAAATTCTGATAACGTAATTAATACTAACGTGCTATCCTACTTTAGGAAAAAAAGTTTGGCAAACCAACATTTCCACGAAATTCAATAAAATAAATTCAAGAGAGAGTTTTTTGCCTTCCAATGCCTTGCAGATAGGCAAACCTTTCATCACACGCATCGCAGTGCTAGTCTAACATACACCACTGTTGAACAACTACAATCCCGAGTTTTTGATGATGGGTTTCTTCTGCGATTGTTTTGTCATTTCCTTTTTCCAGGATGAAAGTGAAAACACTAATTGAAATTTAATTCCTGAACCCAAGCAGGAAAATTTCCACCAGAAAAGAATCACCACTGGTTATCTAGCTGATTTAACTTTGAAATATAATAATCACATTCTTTAAAGAGTTATTTTCAAGGCAAGTCTATCACTCCAAATGAATTTTTTTTAAATTTAAATACTAGTTATAAAATTTTCATCCGATTTGCCTTGCATTTCTTATTCTGCCACAAATCTTTTCAACGTTAAATTTATTTATGGTAATATCATGGGTGTAAAACGTTGTACAAGTCTTCGTAATTTACTATCATCACTTGCACTATTTCTTATACACATTATACTACACTACGTGAATATCTGTTGAAATTATTTATGGCATAATAACAAATCCAAGTGTGAAATTGCATAATGGTTTTATAGTTAGAATTTGAAAAAGACAAAAAAAATCATAGCGTGTGAGACAGAGCATTAAGTCATCTAACTAAAAATAGTTTGCATGCCATTTAGGGTGAACTTGTAATGACATAATGAAAAATCTGTTAATTTGGTCGTAGTTTTCATATTAATCAAACATGTCGGGTATTATGGAAAAGAAACCTGGAACATTTTTTAAGTATCTATACACAATTCAGTGTAGCTGTAGTTTTTCAACACTCGTAAATAGGCTACATATGGTATCAGTCAGATTTATATCGACAAACTGAGGTTGCAGATTAATCACAAAATAAAATTTCGAAAACATAAAAGAATCACATTCTAAAGTGATTCCCAAAGCTGGTATACGCGTTTGAAATTGGAACAGAAAAACACACACACACATATATATATTGCATATGAAAAAAAGTATTTCCGATGAGGCACTCGGTATTTGGGTAATGTTTAATCATACAAAGTTCTATAATCACCACAAAATTTGTCGCTATCGTAAAATGGTTTCGTTGAAATAATTTGAGGGTAACACCTTTATTTCCCATTTATATTTGTTGTGTGAAGATATTTATAATTAATCCAATACAATCGTTTTACGACAGCAGCACGTTTTGCGGTGTTGTAGAAGATTTTTTTTAGTTAAACATACGTTAAAAAACTCAATTATTTGCACCAAAAAAAATGGGTTCAGCTACATATTCAAAGGCTCGGAAAGCATTTTATACAGTAAGTAAGAAATATATTGTAAAGGTTATTTTTTCGCGACGGATCTGCGATCAGAGTTTATCGGTCAAAACCTGGTATACTAGGCGGGTCCTTGCCCCTTAACAGGCACACACTCACCTGCGGGGTCCAGGGCTGGAACCTGGGACGTACTCGACGGGTCCTGCTGCGGCCTCGGCGGGTCCTGCTGCGGCCTCGGCGTGTCCTGCTGCGGCCTCGGCGTGTCCTGCTGCGGCCTCGGCGGGTCCTGCTGCGGCCTCGGCGTGTCCTGCTGCGGCCTCGGCGGGTCCTGCTGCGGCCTCGGCATGTCCTGCTGCGGCCTCGGCGGGTCCTGCTGCGGCCTCGGCATGTCCTGCTGCGGCCTCGGCGTGTCCTGCTGCGGCCTCGGCGGGTCCTGCTGCGGCCTCGGCGGGTCCTGCTGCGGCCTCGGCGGGTCCTGCTGCGGCCTCGGCGGGTCCTGCTGCGGCCTCGGCGGGTCCTGCTGCGGCCTCGGCGGGTCCTGCTGCGGCCTCGGCGTGTCCTGCTGCGGCCTCGGCGGGTCCTGCTGCGGCCTCGGCGGGTCCTGCTGCGGCCTCGGCGGGTCCTGCTGCGGCCTCGGCGGGTCCTGCTGCGGCCTCGGCGGGTCCTGCTGCGGCCTCGGCGGGTCCTGCTGCGGCCTGTGCGTGTCCTGCTGCGGCCTCGGCGGGTCCTGCGGCGGCCTCGGCGGGTCCTGCTGCGGCCTCGGCGGGTCCTGCTGCGGCCTCGGCGGGTCCTGCTGCGGCCTCGGCGGATCCTGCTGCGGCCTCGGCGGGTCCTGCTGCGGCCTCGGCGTGTCCTGCTGCGGCCTCGGCGGGTCCTGCTGCGGCCTCGGCGTGTCCTGCTGCGGCCTCGGCGTGTCCTGCTGCGGCCTCGGCGTGTCATGCTGCGGCCTCGGCGTGTCCTGCTGCGGCCTCGGCGGGTCCTGCTGCGGCCTCGGCGTGTCCTGCTGCGGCCTCGGCATGTCCTGCTGCGGCCTCGGCGTGTCCTGCTGCGGCCTCGGTGGGTCCTGCTGCGGCCTCGGCATGTCCTGCTGCGGCCTCGGTGGGTCCTGCTGCGGCCTCGGCATGTCCTGCTGCGGCCTCGGCGGGTCCTGCTGCGGCCTCGGCGAGTCCTGCTGCGGCCTCGGCGTGTCCTGCTGCGGCCTCGGCGTGTCCTGCTGCGGCCTCGGCGGGTCCTGCTGCGGCCTCGGCGTGTCCTGCTGCGGCCTCGGCGGGTCCTGCTGCGGCCTCGGCGGGTCCTGCTGCGGCCTCGGCGGGTCCTGCTGCGGCCTCGGCGTGCCCTGCTGCGGCCTCGGCGGGTCCTGCTGCGGCCTCGGCGTGCCCTGCTGCGGCCTCGGCGTGTCCTGCTGCGGCCTCGGCGGGTCCTGCTGCGGCCTCGGCGTGTCCTGCTGCGGCCTCGGCGGGTCCTGCTGCGGCCTCGGCGTGTCCTGCTGCGGCCTCGGCGTGTCCTGCTGCGGCCTCGGCGGGTCCTGCTGCGGCCTCGGCGGGTTCTGCTGCGGCCTCGGCGGGTCCTGCTGCGGCCTCGGCGGGTCCTGCTGCGGCCTCGGAGGGTCCTGCTGCGGCCTCGGCGGGTCCTGCTGCGGCCTCGGCGGGTCCTGCTGCGGCCTCGGCGTGTCCTGCTGCGGCCTCGGCGGGTCCTGCTGCGGCCTCGGCGGGTCCTGCTGCGGCCTCGGCGGGTCCTGCTGCGGCTTGGGCGGGTCCTGCGGCGGCCTCGGCGGGTCCTGCTGCGGCCTCGGCGGATCCTGCTGCGGCCTCGGCGGGTCCTGCTGCGGCCTCGGCGTGTCCTGCTGCGGCCTCGGCGGGTCCTGCTGCGGCTTGGGCGGGTCCTGCGGCGGCCTCGGCGGGTCCTGCTGCGGCTTGGGCGGGTCCTGCTGCGGCCTCGGCGGGTCCTGCTGCGGCTTGGGCGGGTCCTGCGGCGGCCTCGGCGGGTCCTGCTGCGGCCTCGGCGGATCCTGCTGCGGCCTCGGCGGGTCCTGCTGCGGCCTCGGCGTGTCCTGCTGCGGCCTCGGCGGGTCCTGCTGCGGCCTCGGCGTGTCCTGCTGCGGCCTCGGCGGGTCCTGCTGCGGCCTCGGCGGGTCCTGCTGCGGCCTCGGCGGGTACTGCTGCGGCTTGGGCGGGTCCTGCGGCGGCCTCGGCGGGTCCTGCTGCGGCCTCGGCGGATCCTGCTGCGGCCTCGGCGGGTCCTGCTGCGGCCTCGGCGTGTCCTGCTGCGGCCTCGGCGTGTCCTGCTGCGGCCTCGGCGGGTCCTGCTGCGGCCTCGGCGTGTCTTGCTGCGGCCTCGGCGGGTCCTGCTGCGGCCTCGGCGTGTCCTGCTGCGGCCTCGGCGTGTCCTGCTGCGGCCTCGGCGGGTCCTGCTGCGGCCTCGGCGTGTCCTGCTGCGGCCTCGGCATGTCCTGCTGCGGCCTCGGCGTGTCCTGCTGCGGCCTCGGTGGGTCCTGCTGCGGCCTCGGCATGTCCTGCTGCGGCCTCGGTGGGTCCTGCTGCGGCCTCGGCATGTCCTGCTGCGGCCTCGGCGGGTCCTGCTGCGGCCTCGGCGAGTCCTGCTGCGGCCTCGGCGTGTCCTGCTGCGGCCTCGGCGTGTCCTGCTGCGGCCTCGGCGGGTCCTGCTGCGGCCTCGGCGTGTCCTGCTGCGGCCTCGGCGGGTCCTGCTGCGGCCTCGGCGGGTCCTGCTGCGGCCTCGGCGGGTCCTGCTGCGGCCTCGGCGTGCCCTGCTGCGGCCTCGGCGGGTCCTGCTGCGGCCTCGGCGTGCCCTGCTGCGGCCTCGGCGTGTCCTGCTGCGGCCTCGGCGGGTCCTGCTGCGGCTTCGGCGTGTCCTGCTGCGGCCTCGGCGGGTCCTGCTGCGGCCTCGGCGTGTCCTGCTGCGGCCTCGGCGTGTCCTGCTGCGGCCTCGGCGGGTCCTGCTGCGGCCTCGGCGGGTTCTGCTGCGGCCTCGGCGGGTCCTGCTGCGGCCTCGGCGGGTCCTGCTGCGGCCTCGGCGGGTCCTGCTGCGGCCTCGGCGGGTCCTGCTGCGGCCTCGGCGTGTCCTGCTGCGGCCTCGGCGGGTCCTGCTGCGGCCTCGGCGGGTCCTGCTGCGGCCTCGGCGGGTCCTGCTGCGGCTTGGGCGGGTCCTGCGGCGGCCTCGGCGGGTCCTGCTGCGGCCTCGGCGGATCCTGCTGCGGCCTCGGCGGGTCCTGCTGCGGCCTCGGCGTGTCCTGCTGCGGCCTCGGCGGGTCCTGCTGCGGCCTCGGCGTGTCCTGCTGCGGCCTCGGCGGGTCCTGCTGCGGCCTCGGCGGGTCCTGCTGCGGCCTCGGCGGGTACTGCTGCGGCTTGGGCGGGTCCTGCGGCGGCCTCGGCGAGTCCTGCTGCGGCCTCGGCGGATCCTGCTGCGGCCTGGGCGGGTGCTGCTACGGCCTCGGCGGGTCCTGCTGCGGCCTCGGCGGGTCCTGCTGCGGCCTCGGAGGGTCCTGCTGCGGCCTGGGCGGGTACTGCTGCGGCCTGGGCGGGTCCTGCGGCGGCCTCGGCGGGTCCTGCTGCGGCCTGGGCGGGTCCTGCTGCGGCCTCGGCGACGGGTGACCTGCCACCAGGAGAGACAACCCACGAGTAGCCGGCCATCATTCAGCACAACAGGCGGGTAGCTTGCCACCAGGCGGCTCAACTTGCAGCTAGCCTGCACCAAGCAGCACAAGTGGGTAGCCTGCCACCAGTCCGCCCAACAGCGGGTAGCCTGCCACCAGGCGGCACTATAGGTGAGTAGCCTGCCACCAGGCTGCCCTTCAGGCGGGTAATCTTCAATAGGTAGCACAAGAGGTGGGTAGGCTGTCACCAGGTGGCAAAACAGGCTGGTAGCCTGCCACCAGGCAGCATTTTAGGTGGGTAGCCTAACACCAGGCGACACAACAGACGGGTAGCCTGCTACCAAGAAACACAAAAGTCCGGTAGTCTGCTACCAGGCGCCACAACAGGTGGGTACCCTTCCACCAGGTGGCTCAACAGCCGGGTAGCTTACCACCAGTGGCACAAACGGCAGGTAGCCTGCCACCAGGCAACACAACAGGCGGGTAGCTGGCCATCAGGCGGCAATACAGTCAGGTAGCCAGCCACCAGGTGACACAACAGGGGGATAGCCTGCTAAGAGGCGGAAAAATAGGCGGGTAGTCTGCCACCAGGCGGCACAACATTTGAGTAACCTGCCATCAGGCAACCCAACAGGCGGGTAGCCTGCCACAGGGCGGCACAACAGGCGGGTTTGCTGACCCCTGGCGGTACACAGGCGGGTAGCCTGCCACCATGTGGCACAACATTTGTGTTGCCTACCACCAGGTGGCACAACATGCGGGTAGCCTTCCACCAGGCTGCACAACAGGCGGGTAGCCTGCCATCAGGAGGCACAACAATCATTTAGCCTGACACCAGCCGACTCAACAGGGGTGTAGCCAGCCACCAGGTGGCACAACAGGCGGGTAGCTTGCCATCAGGCGGCAAACAGGCGGGGAGTCTGCCACCAGGTGGTATATCAGGCGGGTAGCCTGCAACCAGGCGGCACAACAGGCGTGTAGACTGCTACCAGGCGGCACAACACGAGAGTAGCCTGTCACCAGGCGGCACAACAGGCGGGCAGCCTGCCATCAGGTGGCACAACAGGTGGGTAGCCGGCCACCAGGCGGCACAACAGTCGTTTAGGCTGCCATCAGGAGGCACAACAGTCGTTTAGCCTTACACAAGGCGGCCAACAGGCGGGTATCCTGCCACCAGGTGGCACAACAGGTGGGTAGCCTGCCACCAGACGGCACAACAGGTGGGTAGCTTTCTACCAGGCGGCTGAACAGGCGGGTAGCTTACCACATTGCCGCACAACAGGCGGGTAGCCTGCCACAAGGAGGCACAATAGGCTGGTAGCCTGTCACCAGGTGGCACAACAGGCGTGTAGCCTACTACCAGGCGCACAACAGGAGAGTAGTCTGTCATTAGGTGGCACAACAGTCGTTTAGCCTGCCCTCAGGAGGCACAACAGGCGAGTAGCCTGCCACAAAGAGGCATAATAGGCTGGTAGCCTGCCACCAGGTGGCAAAACAGGCGGGTAGCCTGCCACCCGTAAGCACAACAGGTGGGTAGCCTGCCACCAGACGGCACAACAGGTGGGTACCCTTCTACCAGGCGGCTGAACAGGCGGGTAGCTTACCATCTGGCCGCACAACAGGCGGGTAGCCTGCCACAAGGAGGCACAATAGGCTGGTAGCTTGCAATCAAGCGCTGGCAGTAAAAATTGCATAGCTCGAAATGGACGACACAAGTTCGCCTAATGAGCTTTAAGTATCGCAAAGTTACTGAACAAACGTCGTTCGTCCCATTGCTTGAACTCTGGTATTTTATTTTATAGTTAAGATAACCTTTCCTGAGCCTGGTCGCACAATGGCCGTGTAAAACTTTATTACTTCAGCGCGTTCTGCAAATGTTAAAGGTACTAAAGCACAGTTTCAACTCATGACCTCGATTTGCTACCGTATTTAGTATGTAGGTATTCGATAAGTACAGTTTTCTGTTTCAGAAAAACCACGTTACCAACAATCCCGTCAGCTATTTCCGAATGAAGAAAAATTGTACGATTAACGAAGAAACTTACACGGGTAAAATACTATGTAAACGCCATTTCAATGCAAGACTTAAGGAAAAATATTCAGAAATTTTCCAGTAGCAGTTGAATTTTGGAAGTCCTGATTGAATGTTCGATCTATGAGTATGACTCTTTGAAATGTTTCAACAATTTTTCTTAAGGAACTGTAGTTTGTTACAAACTGCGCAGCTAAGATTTAAAAAAAATATTGTTCAACAACGTAAGCAGAGCGCCCGATAATTTTTTTTAACTTAATACATTTGCAAAAAGAACTGTAGTTTTATAATAAATTTATGTATACACTAGTTAACACACAAATTAAAAGTTTTTATGGCAAATTTATTATTTTAGTATTTGTATACCTACGTTTGTCTGATTTATATATTTATAAGTCTATTTTACTCTAGTTGAATCTGTTTTTATAGCTTTTTCAATACGAAAACAATATTCTTTTTTATTTTACAAACAATATAGTAATACCGACTTTTTTATTTTTCTGTTGGTTCAAGTGTTAATAATGATATTTTTATTAAAAAAGATATTTTTTAGTTATTTGTGGAGAACTAAGAAAAGAAAAATTTAATCGAGAGCGTATAAAGTGCACTATACAACAAACAATAATTTAAAAAATCATTAAATTTTTCCATATCCTTTGTTTAGCACAAAAGTCACACAAAAAATTATCCTAACTAATGTGTCATTCTAAATATAAAAAACTTCCTATCTTACACAAAAACTAATGGCCAGCAATAGTTATTATTTAGCAATATGGAAAATTCTTCTAGCATAATGTTACTCCATAACTTTGCAAAATAATTAAATTAACTAGCTTAAATTAAATTTGAATTTGTTATATTTTAAAAACTAGCCGACTAAACCAACTTCAATTCAAATTTTTCATCAAGGGTGATTTAACTGAAATTTTCTCACACGATATACAGTTTATTTTAATAGTTTAATTTTTTTTTACCAACCAGACTTAAAACCCACAATGGAATCGTAAAACGAGAAATTAATTTCACGCTTGGGAAATTAAACTCATAATATTCACTGAACATAATTTAAACAATAATACGAAAAAAAATTATAAAAGTGAGATCACATTATAATATTTTCATAAAAAATGATAATAAGATGAAATATATATTGAAAATATGGGTTACAATACTTGATTACACCTCAGAACCGAAACAGAAAATTATCAAAATTAAAAAAGTTACTTCGAAATATTTGTTTCGGCGGAAAGCCTTTTTCGTCACTGACACAGTACCTGTCATAAAAACACAAGATGACGGTGAATTAATTTACAGCACTTTTTTTTTTTGTTTTACTAAAATTTAAAGGTGCTTCAGAGCCATTCTCACATATCGAGATTACAGGAAGACGTTGCAAAAAGCGTATACAGAATAATAGGATATTTATTAAAAATATGAATGATATTATTTTATTTTTTATACGTATATATGCTTTAACGTTTTCTTCGTGACTGCATAAAACACTATTTAAAATAATGTTTCTTTTAAAAATAAGTTTACGTTAAGATTTAATGTGCAAGTTTGAAAAGTATACCTTTTAACAGAAACTTGTATAAAAGTTCCGTAGAGTTTTCTTTACTTTTAAAACTGGAGAGTGAAAAAAAAATCCAACAAAGTCTCTGCTTAGTTTATTTAATATTTAAGTTAGTTGGCTGAAGCACACAACTTCGGACGGACTGGTGTAGAAGAAAAATTTTCCAAGTGGAATGTCGGAAGCGTTCAGAGCTGTCAGGTTGGCTGCACTTCCGCGCGGAACTCGCGTTGCCAATAAAAACCTTACTCCGAGTTCGCGTCACTCTTGATAAAGCGCGTGTTTTGTTTCCAGCTGCAAAGGAAGACGGTTTATGGGCGCCTGCCTCCACCTCTCCCCCTCTCGTCCCTGCGCGTGCTCTGATTGGTCGGCTGCACTGCCGGCCGCGCCAGACGCCGCGGACTGCTCAGAACACCTGACTTGTGGCTCCCGAGCGACGCTTTTCACGTGTCGACGCGTATCGGTGCGACAGAAGGTGAGACTCCACACTCTGGTCACAGTCACCGACTCATGTTTGGCTAACGGCAACCTGGAGAGCAACCCTTTTGCCGAATCTGCCAAGAATGACTATCACTCTGCTGTCGTGCGACACGTTCACAGTAAACAAATAAAAAAATTTAAAAAAAATTGGTTTGTAAAGTCGGTTTACGGACGATAGTTTAAAGTGACAACGTCATAACAAAACATTGATGAAATGATTGCATACTTTTATGAATAAAATTGAATCATTTTTATTTTAATAATAAAAGAATAAATACTTGAAATTATACTAGTAATCAGATGTTTAAAATGCAAGAATAATTAACCATTATTGCCGAAATTGTTGTTGTAATAAGCAATGAAAACCACATTAAATTTTCACTTCTTTTATAAACAGTCGAGTGGAAGAGAGATAGATGCGGCGCAAGCGTACAATGAGCGTAACGGGACACAGCGTAACGGAACAATTTTCGTAACGGGACACAGCGTAAAGGACAAAGTGCGAAACGGGAACCTTTTTCATGCGTGCAGCCGGCGTTCATCGATTTATTAGACGTTGTCACGTCAAAAATAATACTTACGTGAACATTTCGGGAACGGTAGTCACGAAATAAAAACTGGTCGTTTTTAACATTGTTTGCAAAGCAGGTGTACGGTTTCATATCACCACACGTCCTTTCCCTTCAAACTTAGTTACGCAGCGTAGATCATTCAAAAGTTTTAAGTAATTGCCTGCCTACGTTTTATAGTAACCAAGCAAGGTATAACCGTTGCTCTATTGTGCATTTGTGTCGGTCCCGCAAGTTACGTCATCTTCCATTCGAAGTACCTACACCTGCTCCGGTGACATTCTTCATATCAACATATGCATTAAAATAATTGATTACCTGCAAACCACATAGCTTAGCAAACCAATAAATTCGGTGGGGCAAATGAAGGAATTTTAACGAAATGGTACTTATCATTAAAGTAATACGTTTTGTTCTCATCTGTTTGTAAAATCACAATATTTGCAGGCACTTTCAAATACGTTTGTTTAGTATTGATGAGAGAAATTAATAAACTGACGTTTCAGTTACACATTTAAAGGCTAAAAATATTCCTTATTCTTTATATATAAAATTATATTTTACATTCTATTTTTAAGTTATTTCTATACAAACGTTTTTTGCAATCAGTGTAAACTATTACGTGAGAAATTACAGGCAAGAACATTAGTTCATCGCAGACCACCTTGTTACCGTATGTTAACATATGCTACGGTATGCTAACATAAGTTACCACATATTACCAAATGTCACACTATATTATTATGTGTTACCATACTCCTGCGGCCAGGTATCTTGCCAGCTGTCCGCGCGGGGGTGAAGGTCGAAGAGGCGATGAAGTAAGACGTGGAAAGAGGGGAAGTAGGGGAAGAAGGGGAATGAATGGCAAAGCTCTTCATGGGGAGGGAAGAGCTGCGTTACTACGCGTGTGAAGTATATTGGCAGGTAATGTGCACCGGTAATGCAGCCGGACGTATAGCGTGGGACAAGTAAAGAGGTGATTCACAGCCAAGAGAGCGAAATAATAGTAAATTAATATCAATCTGTTATCAAGTAGCTCGTGATTCATATTCACAAAGCCACGGAACGTGTTGCAAATTGTACAGACGTAAGCAAAGTTACAGTGATTCCTATTCGGGAAAAAAAAATTGTAATGCCAACGTTGAAAAAAATTGGTTGTCTGTAAAATCAGTTTACGGACGATAATTTAACGTGACGTCATAACAAAACATTGATGAAATGATTGCATACTTTTATGAATAAAATTGAATCATTTTTATTGAATTATCACTATTTTGTATGGATACAAAGAATGAGTGAAATGAAATCTACAATTTAATTGATAAATTTACTTTTATTTGCACTCATTAATTCAAATATGTTTATTACTTTAACGAAGAGATTATTTTAACTATAACTTTTATACATGTTTGCTATTTAACTTCTACCAATCTGTGTTATTATGTTAAGGACAGGACGATGATAGGAAAAGTAGGAAACGTATGGGAGTGTTTCAAGTTTAATATGCCTCGAAAAAATCAAATCGATGGTTGTTCTAATCGAGTGGAAGAGAGATAGATGTGGCGCAAGCGTACAATGAGCGTAACGGGACATAGCGTAACGGGACAATGTGCGTAACGGGACACTTTTTCTTGCGTGCAGCCGGCGTTCATCGATTTATTAGAAGTTGTCACGTCAAAAAGAGTATCATTTGTTACGTTAGGTGTACAAAACAGATCAAGGTTCTGTATGTTTATAGTAGTATATAAATGTTCCTTCGGCGCCTAGTTCCTGGTTATGGAGACAGAGCCGATGTCCACCATTTTGGATTTTGGCGTCACGGCGGTATCTTGGTGGCAAATTTCCTCTAAATTCCTCAAAAATGACTCTAAATTTCTCAAAATTCCTAGAAATTTCCCTCGTTTAAGGGGAAAATTCTAGATTCGAGGAAAAATTTCCCATTTATCTTCGAAAAAATCCACACGATTAATTTACCTCAGAGTGGGGCAGTTTTTCTCACGGAGGCATAACTTTCCTCAGAGCGGGGCAATTTTCCTCAAGAGCCCCAGCAGTGGCCGTGACCTTGACCTTGAACGTAAACTTGAAATTTTTTAATTATTGACCACAAATTTACAAAAATAATTCATGAAATATAAAAACAGTCTGATTCAATTGTTTTGTAACTTTATCCGGTTCAGTCCTCGCTTCGATTCCCAGCGAGCATATACTTGAAGTTTATTAATAAAAAATTATTTTTTTAAATTACAATTTAAATAAAATTTTAGTAAAAAACTTGCCTTCTTCACACCTGCCATGTTGGAGTCTAGAACATTAAGCTATTTTGAATAGTAACCTCACGTCCGCCATCTTTAAAATCCAAAATTTTCATACAAAAATTTGTATACATTTTATAAATTATAAAATAATTAATTTCACTACAATTTTGATAAAAGATTGGACATATGTCATAGAGTCTTCAGTTCAAACCCAGTGAAATAATTTTATTAAAACTGACGACAGATCCTTCCTACATGGAAGCCACCGGCAGACTGACCTCTCACCACTAATCCCAAGGCAGATATTTCGTTGTCAGTATGATGTCATGGCAGCCATATTGGATCTGCCATCTTGTTTTCGTCTTGTGGAGGTAGGCATCTTGTTTTTGTCTGCTAGAGAGTGCTACCGACACATTAGTTTAAATTTTACCCGCTAGAGTGAGGTATCACCATACAGTCAACTGTCGTGATATCCGCCATCTTGTCGGTCGCCTTTGCCACCATCTTGGAAATTCTTAATAATAAACCTAGAAGTTCGCGAAAAATTCTAAAATTAAGAAAAAAAAATCGCTTATTAAAAATGTTTGACTGGGTCGATTTCATCTTTGGTTCGATTCTTGACTGATACAAAAACGAAAATTTAATTAAAAATTACAACAAAAAAAAAGGTTCGAGAAAAAAAAAACAAATTACAAGCAAAAATCTATTACATAATTTATACTCTACCACAAGAACAAAAACAATGAAATTACTATAATTTCTCGATTCAAACAGTCTTCTTGGACGGCAAAGCGAGTCCCTTACATGCCTTGGCATGTGTTTCAGGGCATTTCCACATAACAGTCGATTAACCAGACACGACCAGTTGGTGGTTAGGCCCATCTATTTCAGGTCAGGCTAACATGTTTAGTTGGTGTTCAGAAGTCACAAATTAGGGTTTCCCCCCTTTTCTTTGATAACCCAGCGCTCTTAGCCGCGAGGCCCTGCCGCCCTGGGGCCCCCACGGGCGTGGATGCGGATCACGCCGCATACGCAACCAGGAAGAGCGTTAGAGCTTTGGCTATGCACAGGGACTGAGGCTACCCATCTCAGTTTATGCACCACCTCTGCCCCCTACTCCACTCAGCTAACCAGCAAGTTGGATGCTCCCTTGCCCTTTGGAGTATCACTTCTGGCGCCTACCCCGGTCTCCCGCCTCACACTGGGACTCCTCAATCACCCAGCGAACCCGCGGTCCGGTGGAGGCCTACCCAACCTCTGCCAGCTGTCCAGGCTGGTTACCGGAGCTGTCCTCGTCGCTCACTACGTCGGTACTTCAATGGGCTAGGGAACCCTGATACCTGCCCCTAAAGCACTCGGGGCACCACTCCCAAGTACGAGTCCTACCTCACCAAGAATCCTGGGCCATAAGAAAACCTCAGCGGGGAACCATTCAAACATGATGGATTCTTCCCGTACTACGACCAACTTTTGGTCTCGTCGGCAGACTGTTCGCTGGTAGTTTGACCGGATCATCACGCTTCTGGGATGAACACCGCCAACCCCAGCTGGAAAATGGCAATCACGGCGTCCGGGCAGGAAGCACCTGGGGGTTGCCTCAGTACCTCCACCGACTACAAGGCTAAAGGGGAAACCTCGCCGTGCAGTTTACAGCCCGTTTTTAGGCCCGGGTGCCTGCTCTCCAGCGCCACTGCCAGAGAGGCCAAGTCCACTCCCGCCGTCAGAAAGAACTCAGTAGTAGTAGTACTGGGGACTGGCTTCGGCTTAAAATGCAGGTGCCAGGGTTCCAGCTGTGGAGGCGACGTCCGCCATCTTGGATTGTGAGCTCACGTCGGCCATATTGGATGACCTTGGCCTTTGACCCCGACAGCCACTTTGATTTCTAGAACTTTCCGCCATTTTTAATTATTACGTCACCATTGCAATTTTCGTTTCAGTCGCCATATTGATAATCCGTAATTTTTATTCTAGAAAATCGGAAAAATTTTTAAATTTTATCAAAAAATGAAGTTTTCCAATTTTAATAAAATCTTTTTTTAAAAAAACAAAGCTGCATTTTCGTTACGGCCACCAGTTTAAAAATCAGTATTTTTTATGCTATGAATTCGGATTTTTTAAATATATAAAAAATAATAAAAATGTAAATCAAACACTCCTCCATCTTGGATTATGATGTCACGGGCGCCATCTAAAAAAATGCGTGATTAATATAAGATTTTAATGGGGAAAAAATAAAAATTTATAAAAATTTAATTAATCAAAATCTAATAAAATATTATTTTTAACACGCACTTATGTTCTTGCTATGAACCCAGTGAGGGCAAAAATAAAAAATGATGACAGATCCTACTTCCACAGAAGCTGCTGGCAGACTAACCTCCCACCACTAATGCCAAGGTATATATTGACAGCTATTATGACGTCACGTCCGCCATCTTGTTTTTGTCTGCTAGAGTGCACTATCACCAAGTTAGTTTAATTTTTGACCACTAGATCTTTGACATTTGACATTGACCATTAACCTTGGACTTTGACCTTGACCTTAACCTAAGACTTAAGTATACCTTGACATTGACATTTGACCTTGACCTTTAACCTTGACCTTAACATTCGAACTTTGACTTTTACCTTGAAATTGACATTTAACCTTGATCTTTGACTTTGATCTTTACCTTGAACTTTGACCTTGACCTCGGACTTTTACATTGACATTGAAATTAGACTTTGATATTGAACTTTAACCTTGAGTTTTGACCTTGACCTTGGTACCTCGGTGACCATCTTGTTTTCAGTACTCGCTATCAGGAGCGCTAGTTAACACACATCCCCTTTGAGAGGAAGTCGCCGCCATCTTGTTTTCAATATTTGTTCATAGGAGCACTATTGTTACGTAGTACACATGTCATCTGCTAGAGTATGTTGCCGTCATATTAGTTTAATTCTTAGCAACTAGAGTGCAGTATTATTTATTAACATACAGTTATCTCTCACGGTATCCGCCATCTTGAAATTTGGACGACATCTTGAAAATTCGTAATTATTGACCTAGAAATTCGGAAAAAAATTCCAAAATTTATCAAAAAAACACTTATTAAAATAATGATTGACGCGATAGATTTCCGTCTTTGGTTTGATTCTCGGTCAGTGATAAGGGTAATATGTCACGCATCGTCACTCTCTCCTGATGACTGAGGGTGACTCGTGGATCTTTCGGTTTCAGAAGGTAAAATAATGATTTCGTCCAGACATTAGTTTCCCTGTTTTTATTTTATTTTTGGTTATTTGTCATTATAAATTATAGATATATAAGTTGATAAACATAAAACATATAGAACATGAATTTAAGATCACATTAATAAAAGAATGGGCCGGCCCTTATTAGACAGTTGTATAAGTTGTTTAACAATATTTAATTAAAGTTCGGGACAATAACGTTTTAAATAATCGTAGTAAGCTTCTGCATTTCTGATCTGAGAAACGTCGTGGTTGGATGCTAGCCCGAAAAGGTTTTTTAAAAACTGAAAGGCTGGCACTTTGAAGATTGTTGGATGAAGTGGGACAGCTGACGAGACGTCAGAGGGCCTGAGACTGATCTGGTCCTTGGAAAGGGCCCGGTGCTTGTACCCTGGTACTCGGTCCCTGGTCCGGCACTTGGTCCCTGGTACTCGGTCCCTGGTCCGGCACTTGGACCCTGGTACTCGGTCCCTGGTCCGGCACTTGGACCCTGGTACTCGGTCCCTGGTCCGGCACTTGGACCCTGGTACTCGGTCCCTGGTCCGGCACTTGGGCCCTGGTACTCGGTCCCTGGTCCGGCACTTGGACCCTGGTACTCGGTCCCTGGTCCGGCACTTGGACCCTGGTACTCGGTCCCTGATCCGGCACTTGGACCCTGGTACTCGGTCCCTGGTCCGGCACTTGGACCCTGGTACTCGGTCCCTGGTCCGGCACTTGGACCCTGGTACTCGGTCCCTGGTCCGGCACTTGGGCCCTGGTACTCGGTCCCTGGTCCGGCACTTGGACCCTGGTACTCGGTCCCTGATCCGGCACTTGGACCCTGGTACTCGGTCCCTGGTCCGGCACTTGGACCCTGGTACTCGGTCCCTGGTCCGGCACTTGGACCCTGGTACTCGGTCCCTGGTCCGGCACTTGGTCCCTGGTACTCGGTCCCTGGTCCGGCACTTGGACCCTGGTACTCGGTCCCTGGTCCGGCACTTGGTCCCTGGTACTCGGTCCCTGGTCCGGCACTTGGACCCTGGTACTCGGTCCCTGATCCGGCACTTGGACCCTGGTACTCGGTCCCTGGTCCGGCACTTGGACCCTGGTACTCGGTCCCTGGTCCGGCACTTGGACCCTGTCTGTGAACAGATCGTTATAAATAAAGCTCAAACAAACATTTAAAACATTTAAAAATTTTTGCTTTTGTACAAAAATATTTTAATTAAGTGTGCATTAGTCAGTGAGTGGTTGTGTGTTCAACCATTTATTGGTATATATTTTCTATAAGTATTATTGACGGTTAAATTCTAGTCAGAAACCTTTGTTTTGTAGTATTTTAGCAGTTTATAGGCACATGAATTTTATTCCTAAGTGTATTATTTCTTTAAAACCACATAGTTTTCAATCAGGAATATCGTCTTTAACACACGCTTTATATATATATATATATATATATATATATATATATATATATATATGCTGCTACCAGTATGAATCCAGATGTAAATAAAACATTCTATTTATTTCAACATGAGCAAAGCCTTTGATACTTTCCAACATAATCTTATGATTAAAACATTGTCAATTTTAGGCTTCGTCAAGCAATGCGTGGTATATATGTTTTAATTATCTTACAAATAGACGCTTTGCAATCAAATTTGCAAATGCAATTTCATGGTATTAGGTGTTCCGCAAAGTAATAGTTAATCTCAACTACTCTTTAATATTAATAAATGATATTCCAACTGTAATCAGAATTGATCAAGGAAAAATGCTGATGAAAAAAATATATGATTGGGAAATATGTTTGTGAAACTATTCAGCAAGATATTTCAGCTGTCCGGATCTGATTTTCAAGTTAACAAACGTCTCTGAATTACGATAGCATTTATTGTATAACCTTTAGTCAAAAAAACTAATTTAATTAATCAGAATTATCACATAGTAAGTAATGATGTTAAACGTGGTTTCCTCTTTTAAGACCTTCGAGCTATATTGGATGCCAAGCTTTTTTTCACCAACATGTAGATAGTAATATTAGCAACACATGAAGATCTCTAGGTCTTATTAAATTTAAATCTTTCTCTGCATCAGAAGATTTTAATTAGAAAAGAATTGAAAGTATGCAGAAAAAGTTCTTAAATTAATATTTAAAAATGTCAGGCATTTAAATTATTTTGAATATGCTACATTCCTATATAACCTATTTGCATTGTCTATTTATTAGACGTTCGATCAGTGATGCACTTTTTATTATAAACATTTTATTACCATTTTTGTTGGTTCAGACATAATGACTCGGTTTGTTTTAAGAATTCCAAATTGCAATTAGAGAATTAGTGACACTTTTAAAACCATTAGTAAATATAAAATGTGTAAAAAATTATAAATCTTTTTGAATAATCTACAAACATTCATTGGTAAAACTTTTGTAATCTACATATTTATTTTGTATACACCTTTTTAGTTTCGGTT
Organism: Bacillus rossius redtenbacheri; assembly: GCF_032445375.1. Classification (NCBI taxonomy): domain Eukaryota; kingdom Metazoa; phylum Arthropoda; class Insecta; order Phasmatodea; family Bacillidae; genus Bacillus; species Bacillus rossius. The sequence continues at coordinate 5,349,182 of NC_086331.1, read as the reverse complement.
TAAGATTTTTGTGAAAACCAAAGAAACCAATTGGTTGACTGAACTTTATCAATCTTTATCTATCTGTGTGTTGTGTTGGTTCGTGTTTTGTCGCATTGATGTGTATCAGTGTATATCTGGTGTTAATGTGTTTTTGTTGTTATTTAATGTCATAATTCGTTTATAGGTGCTGTAAGGCACAAAAACTGAATTGCAATTAGATCTGACAGTTTTAATGAAGCAGGATAATATGCTACGCATAGTATTATTTTTTATTATACTTCAATTTCAGCAGAGTTTATTTTTGAAAGACTGTAAGCCTGTGCAAAGCCCATCAACATTCGAAATGTACGAGCCTATATCTCCCCTAGAGCGCCCGTGTTGCTTGCCCTGTGCGAATAAACTACACTACACAAAAATATTTCCCTTGCATTTCAGCATTTTAAAAATACATTTTGTACACTTTAAATAATTTATTATAGACATTAAAAACCTTAACATCTGAGTTTCTTGTGTTCAGTTACAGAAAACATTACATAAGAAAATCCTTAAATATTTGCGTTGGATTTGCACTCATTAAATAATGATCTACAATTACTTCAATTATTCCAGTGTGCAAAAATGTAAATTCTATGAAGCTAGTTACATTACAATTTTACGAGTAAGGACGTTTTCCTCATTCCGTAGAATGTATAAGAAATTTTGGCAGAATGGAATACTAGGTACCACATGCATTTTTTTTAATCGTCGTAATAAGAATACAGTGCTACCTATATAACATTTTTGGAAACATTTATTTATTCTCGTCCACAATCTGGATAAAATTTGTTATTGCAACTATCACCGTCTGAAGCGCTATCTGTACGCTTTAAAGTTAACCTGAGAAACAGCTAGAGGGTTGACAGCGCTACCTGCCGAGTATTCTATACACTACTTCGAGGACAATGCTGCTGCACTCATTCCATGGAGGGTGTAAGAAAATATGGCAGAATTCCGTCTCGTCCTTTGGACTTATGGCATATTTCCGTAATGGTACTTATCCGCCTTTTTCGAAGAGGCCAGGCGGAATACTTCCATTATGGTAGTCTTCCGATATGGTAGTCTTCCGTCGCCCCGGTTAAATTTCTTATAAGCATGACAGGCGTACCTAATTTTTAAAATTGTTCATGAGGTGGCAGGCCAAATGGATTCATAGAATTTAAAAATTCTTGTGGATAGTAGACTACATCCTTGACATTGCAAACTGTGTCAACCGACTTGTAGATTTTGATTTGGCAGGGAAAGTTTTGTAGAATTAGATGTTGACTTCATTGTCGTTCCTAGGCGACATTATTGCAGGGCCGAAACTAGGGGGGAGCAAGCGGGGTATACGCCCCGGGCGCAAAGCTGTGGGGGCGCCGAAATCGCTTGCATTGTAATTCCTTCCTACTACAACTGGTAACTGGTAAATGGTTTTTAACTTGCATGCCAGTAATGTATAATCTGATTTACAATATAACGTCTCAACATATTTATTTAAAATTACTCTGAGAAAAATGTTGAGTTCATCATTAACATAAAAAATTGTAAAGGGAGAAGTTAGAAAGTTTTAATGCGTCCTCTATACGAATACAGTACAATGTTGTCAGCGTGGGTGGTACCACAGGCACTGAGGAAGAGCATCCTCTATTTGCTATGAAGATATCATCAAAATCTTTGCTGCAAAAAGGTCTCGCAAGTTGAATTTGAATCTTTTAAAAAAATTATGACGACAATTTAACGAACAAGTCTAGTGATTATACGGACTACTTACTTTATGGACATAGTGGGTTCATGCATGGAAGTTACAGTAGCACAGAAACTGTTACATGTAGGTATGGAATATGCTTAAATAGCACCATTTTTCCGTGGGAGGGCCCCCGGACCCCCCGCTTAATTGGTGCGGTATGTGCAAAAAAAGAGGGCGGGGGGGCGCATGAATCCATTCATGCCCCGGGTGCCAGAGGCTCTAGTTGCGGCCCTGCATTATTGCCATTGAAATTAAAGTTCTCTATCGAGTAGTTTTTCAAGATAAGTATATACTGCATCTATAAGATACTGCAGGCTGTGAACTATTCGACCTAGTGAATCATTTAGTACGATTTAGCATAGTTAGCATTCAAGTTTGGAGAAGAAAATGCTCTCTCCAAGGTTGAGTAGTTGATGTGGGAAATCATTATCCGCGTTTCCGCTAAGTCGACCTCTCATGTTTGTTCGCAAATTCAGTCTTTGAATGGAACTCCAAAGGCGAGATGATTTTAAGCATGATTCAATTATGTCTGCACGTGTCCCTTCTGTAACGACGGTAAGTGACTGCTGAAAATCACCAGCAAACACAAAACTAACCCCACCCCTGACGGCATCAAGACGGTCAACAGCTTCAACATGGGCTCTGTGACTCATGGCACATTCGTCCCATATTGTCAATGATGTGGCCTGTAACTATATACCCAGGGGCCAACGTTCGGTGCTGGTCTCCCTAGCACGATCTTGCCTAATGTAATCTCTGTTACTCGCGAAATGTTGCGTGGTTCCAGAAGAAGACTCCGCCATTCGGCGTAACTTTGCTGGTCTCGCCAGAGATGTCATTCGTGAGAGTTGCGATTTTCTTTTTGGCATATTGTCGTTATTATCAGTTACAGTAACTATAACTTTATACAAAACTTGACACATAATTTTACACATAACATCAATAAGATAATAGTTATAACCTAATGTACTGTGTGTTCTTTTCTTTTGTTGATGGTGTGTCGTTTCGTTAAATGTGCGTAGTCAAATCTGTAGTAGCTCTGAATATTTACTAGTTTAAAACCTCTTGGTCTTGGTAAAATTTCATTTTGTAAGCGTCAAACATGTTTTGTTGGTCTAAATGCCTGTAATTGATTTTATCGCTACTTTGTCTCCCAATTTGAACACTTAGTCTTCACTGCTGGAAATATGTTGTATTAGCTATCGACGAAGTAGATTTTGTGGTTCGGAGACATCTGGTCTGTACGTCTGACATTGTACATGACCTGTTCTCGTGGTACGCAGACGCTTGGTCTATACGTATAGCATTGTACATGAACTGGTTGTAATTTATTTCATGCATCGAAAAAATAAGACATCCCTGTTAGGCATCGCGACAACGTATTTATTTCGCCGTGCAGGTATCTTGTGTAGTGTTGTTTTTTATTAGAGTAAATGATTAATAAACTATACGGGAAACAGAACTTAAAAAAACTAAGCTTTAGTTACTGTGATGCCAACTAGTATTTTTGGCACAATTTTAAATTTGAATTAAAAATAAATAATAATGTCACCAGTCATTCCTTTGCTGCAAGAACTTAAAATTGTTCCTCCTCCTGTACACTCCCATTCAACCTTTGTCAGACTTTTCTCCCCAAGTTTTCCCAGCCCTAGATCTGATTTTGTCTACCATTCAATGACCCAGCATGGCGATACTTTCATTCCCGCCTTGGCGGCCTGAGATGATTTCCCACATCAACTACTCAACCTTGGAGAAAGAGCATTTCTTCTCCAAACTTGAATGCTAACTATGCTGAAATCGTACTAAATGATTCACTAGGTCGAATAGTTCACAGCCTGCAGTATCTTATAGATGCAGTATATACTTATCTTGAAAAACTACTCGATAGAGAATTTTAATTTCAATGGCAATAATGTCGGTCACTAGATTGTATTTCATTTCATTTCTACTAGTGACCTGGAGTTAAAACATTAACTAGAATCACAATACTTTGTATGCTGCTTATTTATTCAAATTATTTTTAAGATAATAGACATAATTTACTCATGTCGTTAGAGTATTAGGACTGCATGGTCGCGTTTTAACTTATGGAAGTTATCCGTCGCCCCCAGACGGAATTCTTCGATTATGGTAGTCTTCCAGTATGGCAGTCTTCCGCCTCCCCACCTCCCCTGTCAAAACAGGAGGAAAAGTGCCATATTTTTATTTTTACAGATCGCGGCTATAAGTATACAGTGCTGCTTCCTATAACCCATTTTTGGAAACATTTGTTTCTATTAGTGCGCTATCTGTTGAGTTGATTTATGACTGGAACTACAGAAAGTAACCGTCAGAAGCGCTATCTGTAGCCTTTTAAGTTAACCTAAGAAACAGCTAGGAGGTTAACAGTGCTACCTAGCGACGTATTCTATACACTTCTTCGAGAGCAAAGCAGCTGTACTCATTCCATGAAGTGTATAAGGAAATATGGTAGAATTCCGCCTCGTCCTTTGAACTTATGGCAGATTTCCGTTATGGTACTTTACCGCCTTTTTCGAAGAGGCCAGGCGGAATACTGCCATTATGGTATATTTCCGATACGGCAGTCTTCCGCGCCCCCATTTAACCCTACCTAATATGTGCGATGGCACAAGGCTACTAATCAAAGACTTAAAAGAAAACTTAATTGTGGCGACTATTCTCACCGGCCCAGCAGCCGGCCAGTTAGCGCACATTTCGAGGATTCCAATGATCCCCACGGACTTGCCGATATGTTTCACACGGCTCCAGTTTCCAGTAAAAGCTTCAATTGTGCTGACCATTAATAACTCTCAGGGACAAACATTTTGTTTGGTTGGCACTGATTTACAAAGAGCGTGTTCCTTCCACGGGCAACTATACGTTGGTTTATCACGAGTTGGAAGTCCAGAATACCAGCACGTAGCTCTAATATAATTCGAATTTAACGCGAGTCACACCGTGGGTCTCTGCTAGTATAACATAAATTCAGTATAACATAAATACTCAGTTTTCGTTTATTTCGAAGTGTTTTATCGCATGCGTAATATCATTGTAAATCATTTAATTCAACTTAATAGTCCCACGACTTGATGTAAGTTTTTGGACATACGCCATTGCTAAGAACTTTTTCTGTTGGAGAAAAACTAATAAATAAAATAAATAAAAATACAAAAGAAAGACAAAAAACACACAAAATTAAGCAAACAATTGCTGTTGTCAACAAGAATATAAACACCACAAAATATTCCGAAACAGAAATATGATCAACAAACAAAGAAAAAACAAAGAAAAAATTACTAAGTGAACAAAAAAACACACAAATGATGACAACACAAAAATATTGAAACCAAAATAATTCAGCACAACAGTTGAAACGAGACAGAAACACGACAAAACGAAAAGACAAAAAAATACAATAGTTTTACCAAAACAGAAACAAGCGACGTTTCGGGAACTGCTATCTGCTCCCGTCCTCAGGCAGAGACGCACATGGTACGGAAACACAGGTGCAACTGAGAGTCGTGTGGTGTTTATATTCTTGTTGACAACAGCAATTGTTTGCTTAATTTTGTGTGTTTTTTGTCTTTCTTTTGTATTTTTATTTATTTTATTTATTAGTTTTTCTTCAACAGAAAAAGTTCTTAGCAATGGCGTATGTCCAAAAACTTACATCAAGTCATGCGCTCCCATTGCACAAATCTTTTAAAGTTAATAGTCCCACGACAAGAAGAAAAGTTTGGTGAAGTGTTTAGTTATTAAGAAAATAAACCTTATTGCTGCCCATAGAAGCAAGTTTAGTCACTATAGTTGTTTCAGAAGTTATCAACTTGGAATACTTGCCAAAGCCATTCTGATGGGGGTAAAAATATATCAAATGTCGAGATTATCTCTCTTGAGGGGGAATGGTGTCACTAATACTATTGTTTTTTTTTCCTAAAGTGGAAATCATGTGCGTCTGTCAACGATGCAACAATTTTTTTGTTCATTTTACAAGGGTATATTTTTGAAACATTCTAGCCGCAATAATTTATTGTAGTGCTTGAAGAAAATCAGTACAAATTTTCATTATGTTCCTTTCGTACTTAACAAAATGTTTGTTGTACCTCCGTGTTTAGCCTTTCATAGTTTGGCAGACAAGAATATTTACTTTGTCAGATAAACCATAAATTAAATCCATTTTAGGGGAAGGCAGACTGGAAGTTTTGTTTAAAAGATTTTTGACACACTGTTCACACATAGAAATTTAAAAATATATATATTACAATTTATTTTCCCGTTTAAAGTCTCAGTTATATTGGACAAGTTAATTAGCCATTCGCCTACAAAATGAATATGTCGTGCGCATGTGCGTATGTAGTCACTAGATTGGCAAGACTATGCATGGAATGCTGCTACACCATACTTCATGTAGCTGGTGAGACCTGCAGAGAGAAACGTCCCCTGCGTTGCCACATGGTGTGCTATAGGACGTATAGCAGTAACGCCGCACGTTACTGCTACCAGGTTATAAAAGTAATGCATTTAGGAAGACACTCACCAACCACTAGCAACACGACACGCATGTAAAAAAAATTGGTTGTCTTTAAAGTCGGTTTACGGTCGATAGTTTAACGTGACAACGTCATAACAAAACATTGATGAAATGATTGCATACTTTTATGAATAAAATTGAATCATTTTTATTGAATTATCACTATTTTGTATGGATACAAAGAAGGAGTGAAATGAAATATATAATTTAATTGATAAATTTACTTTTATTTGCACTCATTAATTCAAATATGTTTATTTCTTTAACGAACAGATAATTTTAACTATTACTTTTATACATGTTTGCTATTTAACTTCTTCCAATCTGTGTTATTCTGTTAAGGATAGGACGATGATATGAAAAGTAGGAAACGAATGGGAGTGTTTCAAGTTTAATGTGCCTCGAAAAAGTCAAATCGATGGTTTTTCCAATCGAGTGGAAGAGAGATAGATGCGGCGCAAGCGTACAAAAAGCGTAACGGGACACAGCCTAACGGCACAATGTGCGTAACGGGACACTTTTTCGTGCGTGCAGCCGGCGTTCATCGATTTATTAGACGTTGTCACGTCAAAAAATAACCCTTGTTTGTGACTTTAACCAATCATGTGTCAAAGGGCTGGGGTTCGGGTTTCGAGGCCTTTTAGCCTCGCCTTACAACTAACGCCAGCCAATCAGCGCATTGGATAGAGGGAACAACACACTATGCTGAACGCATGCTAATGTGATGCGAATTGTTCGCAAAATAGACAGCACAGCTCGTAGTTTGGTATTAGTGTTGCCCAGGACAGTATGTCCATAAAAGAATATCCCAGTTATACATTTTGATACAGGTAGTATCAACTGTAAGCATTGTGGAGTGTTGGTTCAAGGTCACTATTAAAGAGTAACTCACACAGTTGTAGATAATCGCATGCGCGAGTACTGCTTTGTTGTTTTCTCGCTTGCTGCGTCACCTATGTTGAAAGAATGGCTCTTTCCCCAATTAGTATAGGGTGAACCTGTTAACTTTATTTGGCAACAGGATGGAGCCCCTTCCCATTGGAATCTATTTGTACGAGTGTGGTTGAACGTCTATGTCCCTGACCGTTGGATTGGTCGTAATGGTTGCGACGACAGAGCTCTTTTTCGCTGGCCTCCACGTTCACCTGACGTAACGCCATGAGATTTTTTCCTATAGGGCTTTATAAAAGATCGTGTCTACGTTCCGCCGCTACCTAATGATTTCCCAGAGTTGAGACACTGAATTGAAGAAGCTATTGCTTCCATTACTCCCGACTTGTTAACCAAAGTGTGGGAATAATTGGACATTAGTTTGGATGTGTGCCGTATAACTAAAGTTACACATAATGAAAATTTGTAAGAAAACTAGGTTAGTTTACATTCAATTCGATTTAAAATGGGACTTTCTTTTATGGACAACATGTATGCCTAAGAAATATAATAACATGCTGTGTTTTCCAAATAAAGTCACTGCTTCATGATTAAAATTTTTAAATTTAAATTCAGTTATTATTTTATTTCTTTATAGGCCTAATATAAGTGCCACGATTGAAATAAATGTTTAAGTTACATCCACATTTGTATGCATGAATCTTAAACCAAATTTTTTGAACATTTGTCCGCTAAAAAAATAGTTATGTACACATTTATTGGGTAATTTAGAGCTATAAATTAAATTATTGATTAAAACCACGATATTACTTCTTGACGTAATAGCGTGCATATTCAAACATGTAATAAGACACAACATGACACATTTTTATGTAACAAGTTGCTTGCCATGTAAGAAAAATCATTAATATATATCATTAATATATGTTTATGTTGGTAAAAAAGTTAACCATATTATTATTGAAAAAAAAAATCTCAAATTAAAATATGATCATTTATTTACAATAAGCACCCAAATAAAAACTTTTAGAAATATTCTTACCAATGTTTAGAAGAAGTAACTTTATAATTTGTTGCAGCCTAATTCATTTTTTTTTTTTTTTCGTAAAATGGTTCGCTAATTTTTCACTTCAAATTGCTGGAATGAAACTTTTGACTTTAAAACTTTATCCTAGGAACATATGAGGTTCGATGAATCCCAATTCCATTTCTGTGTCACCACAAAGCTCATTATTGTGGTGCAATCGTGTTTTTTTAAAACTATTTTGGATCAACCCTTAAAACGAACAATAAGTTGTTTACTATAGTCCATATTAAAGTTGTTATTTTTATAAATAATACTTTAAAATAAAAGTTGTGTAATTTATTTCCTTTATTTGGTAGTCATTATTGCTTTAAAATGGTGCTGGAAATGGGTAGTCTGTAGTAGATACTGAAAAATCTCTCAATTTTAAAATGTTACGCATTTTATTTTATTAAGTGACTTACATAGTTCAAATGTAAATGTTTCGTAGCCATACATTTTTTAGACACCACATATGTAGAATTCAGAACTCTCCATAAGACTACAATACGTATTGGCAGCATTCTTAGTGACGCATTTCACTTAAGTTACTAGTAAAAAATTTATAAATAAATATTCCAGCGAATACCAAATTATAGTAAATAATATGTGAAGTTTAAATTTTGTTTCGGCTTCGCGACTATTCGACAGCGAATTCATAGAGTAGTCTAAACACGCATAGTCGGACCAATAAAACTCGAGGAGGACATGGCTATGGCATATAGTAAGGACCTAGTCCAGTGTTCACTGAAGTGATTTCGAGAAACCATGGGAAAATAGATATAATGATTGATGGAGGGGATTCGAACCCATTTCCACTTAATTTCGAGTCAAATTTTTAACAACTGTTCCACCTCGGTTAGTAATTTAAAGTTGAAACACTTTAAAGTTTTTATAATATTAACCATATATATATATTGTCGATAAACATCGTTCAAATGTTCAGTCACTAAAACATGGATATTGCTGTCCCGGTATTCAAACATGTCTACCATAACGTAAAAATGTGTCAGCTGTAACATGGTAATCAAAAGGCAATCTTGAAAATTGCCGGAAGAATGGAAATAAATAACTAAACAATATAACGTTAGCAGGACTTTACAAAAAGGTTTAACGTTATCGTAAATATACTATGATGGGACATTATCCGGGTTTAGAAATGGGATGACATTTAAACCTTTGATTAAGTGTTTAGAATAAGAATGTGTAGCAAGTAATGCGTATTGTAAAAATTTCGTTATTTTGCTTGTTTCAGAAAGAACTACTGGTATTCGACAACTAATTGGAAGCTGTGCTGCAGAGTCACTATCAATTTCACAAAACACATAATGGCCACACCATATGTGTGTGTGATATTCTTGTCTGCAACGAATGAAACTAGAGAGGATACCACAAAGCGCAGAGGAGAAATAGTATATTTAGCTTTCGTTGTTATAAACGTAGAGCAAAAAAAGGTCGTAGGATCACAAGAATATGTTTTGAAGCCACTCTTGGCAGAAACAGCTGGAAGTATTTTGCCATACCTAAAATCCAGCCACACTTCTCTCACCAACGAAATGGTGATGTCTGGCATGTCTTTGGCTGAAGCGATCTGCGAGTTCGAGAAGTACGTTCAGGACGTTTTGGAAATTCCGTTATCACCAGATTCAATAAGGCTCATTACTGACGGGCAACTGCCTTTGAGACATTTCCTTCATCCGGAAGCTTACAGCAAGGGTATTGATCTTCCGTCGATGTACAATGTGTTCAGTGACTTGCATAGTTCGTTCCATGATTTCTACAATCCAAAAATACTTTCTGTTACCATGGAAGAGATGGCTTCATATTTGGGCCTGCCACGAGAAGACACTAGTTATTTTCTTTTGAAGGAAGTTGCAACCATGGCTGACCTTACTATCAAACTTATTGACGATGGTTTTGATTTTAGTAATCCGGATGTTGTGATTCCTAATGTGACACAAGCAGTCTGCTCAATAGAAGAATACATATGCGACGATTGTGTAGTCATGTTAAAGGGCTTACCTTTCGACGTGACCGAAAAAGATATCGAAATATTTTTTAAAGGTGTAAATATTGCTGATGGAGGAATCGCCATATGTTTAAACAGTTCCAACACTCGTAATGGTGATGCAATTGTTCGCTTTGAAAGTCGAATTCAAAGAGATGTAGCTATGCTGAGACACAGGTATGACATACACCAAAGGGTTGTCGAGATAAGCGTGAGTAGCGGAAGATGTTTCAAGCGATTAGCTGCAGTAACAAACCAACATGTGAAAAATTTCTTGTCAAACGGCTGCAGGGTAATCATCAGGATGCAAGGACTTTCATTTAATTGTGATGCTGATAAAATTTTGGAATTTTTTGAAAGTGGAGATGCCTCATGCCATGTAATGAATGGTATTGAAGGAGTTTTCTTTGCAACGAAGTCGAATGGGCAATTTAATGGAGAGGCATTTGTTCTGTTCGACAAAGAAGATGATGCGCAGATAGCGCTCAGTAAGCACGGAATGGTGCTTAGCAGGCGCTGCATACATGTCTCCCGTATTTCTACAGCAGAGTTACATCAGTTGACACGTGATATGCGTTTCAGGAAATATACTGAGCAGCGTGAGCAACCTTCACGTCCACCAAAGCACATCTTAGTGTCCGTAGAAAACTGTGCAAATTTCGTCAGGGTTAGAGGACTACCATTTGGTTCTACGGTCCCACACGTTCTAGATTTCTTGTATGAGAATGAAAGAAGACATGAAGTACAAGGAGTGCACGTAGTAAATAGTTCTGGAATGCCTGATGTTTTTGTCGAAACCTATTCTAAGAGTGCTGCCTATGACATAGCTAATTGGTGCCGTGGTAGGTTCATCAATGTTGATTCTTGTCAATATCTTGTTGATGCATACCAGTGTTATGCTGAAGAATTTTATAGAGTTGTTGGCAGTTCTGCCCCCAAATTGTCGAACACATTTATGAAGGCAATCACTCCTACGTCCCAGCAATCGGCACCATTGACTCCTGGCATTCAGCAACAGACACCATTGACTCCTGGCAATCAGCAACAGACACCATTGACTCCTGGCATTCAGCAACAGACACCATTGACTCCTGGCATTCAGCAACAGATGCCTTCCCACGCCGTTCAGCCGCCAATGAAACAGCCACGAATGCACCGGCCTCGCAGCAGTGCTTCTGGGCGTTTGTAAGAACCTGAAGCTGTCTGGAGCTCTGCGCAGTTACCACTGGGGACCACTTGTCCCGCTCAAGCTAGTGATATCCGTTTCAACAACTTTAATTCTTTCACACAGCCCGAAACTCAGTTTTAAACTTCCACGCACTGGAGTCCATCAGTTCAGTATTCTCTGCCCTGAAATCGTTGCAATCTTATCTGCACACTAATCATATATATACTTATATGAACTGCTGGTTATACCTCAAGTACAGTTAGTCATTCACTCATGCATTAACAATAAAAAATAATAACTTTATACAAGTGGAATAGCTCAGCAGAACAGTATTTTTTTAATGCATGTTTATTAAATTGAAACACTTTTAACGTCTTTAAATTAAATTTAATAGAGCCCTTTATAACGCTAATAATACTACAAAATAAATAATCCCAGTGAAGGTCTAGCGAAATAAATAATCTAATTAAAGCACGAAGGTTTTATTTATTTACCGCAAGAATCATGGTTAGAATAGTTTTTAAAGAAATCAATATTTGTTTAAAATAAATAAAGGGCTTTGCTTGTTTTAACAACCTTAATCCGATAATAAACTTAAAATATGCGGATTTATTTATTAAAACTATGAAATTTCAATTAAATACATTTCAATACATTTTATTTGTGTACACAAATTTATTTGCGCTGTAAAGCTGATGACCTATCAGTATAGGCCATTAAAAATCTCAAATATTTACATTTTCATTTTAGGAAAAAATATTTGTGACATTTACCATATGATTTAAATAATTATATAATTTTCACGATACTATTTTTGCCACATTTAAATTATAATTTTATTTAAAAAAATTTTGTTTTGACCAATATTTTTTTACATTTTTCTTACATCATTACATAACTATTAAAACTTAAAAATTTACGTTAATGCTTCCTCGAACATTTAATTATGGAAATTTGTATCTATCATTTGGTCACTTATACATGATTTGGGTTAAGTTTCTTTACATTAATTTACGTCCGTTTCCTTTAAAGTAAAAAAAATGTAATTATTTGAATTAATTAAAAAATTGCACGTGACTATATTTTTCCGCATAGAATGCAAAATATCGGCATAGATGTTTGTTATTCCACTAATTATCCCCAAAAATTAATCTGGTCTTTCACCTTAATGAATATCCATAAAACTTTAAAAAAAATTTTCTACGCTGTGAGTGTTTATGGTGTGGTGAAACCAAAATAAGTTATTCAAAACCACACAGAAACAATGTTCGAACAAAAATGTAAATTATTTCAAAAATAATTGAATTTTAAATAATAATGTTTTCTTTTTTTAAATTGAAGAAGATTGGAAAAATTTTCATCTCACCACTACATATATTCAAGAAGATTTTTATTAAAATATAATTTATATTTTTACAGTAAAGTATTAAAGGCATATAAATATAACTTGAACATTCCAAAGTAACTTCTATTTTCTGCCAAGTGGTAAAAAATTTGAAATATTTAACAATTTGTGTTTTTATTTTATACACCAAATTATTACTTATACAAAAATATTTTTATATAAATACAAATGAATTATTTTTAAACAAATAATATAGGCTACATGCTTTCTTAAAATACTGCATAATAAAACAGCATAAAACTTGGTTTAAATTAATAAAAGTTTTAATTTATTCTTAAAATATTAGTTTTTTTATCCATTTGTATAAAACAAAATATATTTTTAAGTCATCGGTCTTTGTACTTGTTAGATTTTTTCTAACTTAACTCGCTGCTTGCCGTTATTGAGGACCTACATAATGCCATACATTTAGACACACCATGTAAAATTGTTATATACTGTATCGTTTTAAGAATATGTATGCATAATAAATGACATGCGTAATATTTTAAGAAAGTAAAACAAAACGTATTTGTCAATATTATCTCACGTAAAATATATGGATTGAGTTTGGTTACCAACTTAAATTTTTCAATATATATGATTGTTACCAGAATTAAAATAAAATAATTATATATATAGGAAGCACTTAAGTAACTTAAAAATAGTTTACCATAAAATACAGTTTAATTGGTTAAGGGCAAACTTATGATATGTTTGTATAATAATTCTCAACACATTAATTTGGATTAAAGTTGCAGCTATTTGTGGTTTAAGCCTTGGGGTTTTGTAGTAAGTAGTATAATTGTTTTTAATTCATTAATTAAAATCATTGTGAACTTTTGCACGTACTGACATTCATTTTTATATCCAAAATGCTGTTATTATTTAAGACTTGAAACGTTTAAGAGAAACAAAGCTAAGAAATTTATTGTAAAAATGAAAAACTAAATTTTTAATTAAAAAAAACACGTTATTTGTACTCGTGGTTGTGTACAGTTTTTGTATAATTTTTCATTTTAAGTTTAAGTCTCAGTAAAAATCTGACAGAAATATTTGTTCACACGAAACTATTTTTATACTGAATTTATTCTAGAATCAAATTTTATTCCATTTACAATTATAAAATTTTCATATAAAAACTATTTTGAAAATCATTTTCAAGACTAAAAAATATTTTTAATGTTTGTAAAGATGTACGTATGAGCATGGTTCAAGAGGTAATGTCTTTGTTTATTTTATAGCTATTGTTTTGTTAATTAATGGTTTATGTTGCTGCTGGTTAACGAAGGTTGTTTTGATGTAAAGATTTTATTGTTTTGTCTGAAGGTGCAAATAAAATATATATTATATCTAATTATTGGTAAAATAACTTTTTATATTATGCCAATTGTTATGTTACCAAGAAGAATTCCTCAGTCAACAGACATTCTTCAGTTCATGATATTGTGATTATTATTTTGGACTTTAATAAATATAAGGGAAAATTTAAGGCAAATATTATAAACAATAATGGAATGTATTTATTTATTTTAAAAAATAAATATTTTTGTGGGTAAATAACTGTGTATTTTATGTAAAATTATTGTCTTTTAAAAATTTAATTTATGTAGATGCATGTCATTTAGAGGAAGTACATTTCTAATTAATGGTATTAACGCTAATTAGACTGTTAGAGGCAGATGCTATAGATGTGCAGAACAAAAGCCAAAAACTTTTTAATTAAGAATTCACGTCTTATTAAGAATGGTATTTAAGAAACTTTTATTTTTAATAGTAGATATTACTTAGTTTGTTATAAATGTGGCTTGGAAGAGAGCTCTGCAGAAAAAAAATATTTCACATTCATCCTGTGATGTAGGATTTTGAGTCCTTGAAAACATTGAAAACTAACGAAGAAAGTAGCATCATCATTGGAAATGAAAAAAAAATTATACCCATATTTTATTCGTCCTCAAAATTGAGAACAATTTAGTACTACCTGAAGCTGAAAACTTTCAAGACTATATGATAAAACACCTAATCTCACAATATCAAAGACTTTGTTGAAGTTTTGGGACCAAAACGATGGAAACGACACGTTAAATAAATTATTATGATCAAGCTTATGGCGGTTACTGGGCAGAAGAAGATTTTTTATGACTTTGACACTGCAGACGCCATCATCAGGGATCAGTTACCTACTGGTAACCTAAAAAATGCTCCCTGATGATGGCGACTGCAACGTCGACCGAAACGTCGGTGAATTATTCTCCAAGGACGCGGCTACAACCCAGAGAGCCAAGGAACTTCAGAAAAATGGCCGTGAAAGCATGCGAACATTACTACACGTAAGTCGTCAACGTTGTAAATAACATTAAAGTTTAAGGCAGTCATTTAAATAAAGGTCGGATGACATAACGTGCGGGCAGAAAGAAAAATTTGATTTTTTTTACAACTAGTTTCATAAAGGAGTAGTGACAAAAAATAAAAATTAGTTGTCTGTAAAGTCGGTTTACGGACGATAGTTTAACGTGACAACGTCATAACAAAACATTGATGAAATGATTGCATACTTTTATGAATAATATTGAATCATTTTTTTGAATTATAGCTATTTTGTATGGATACAAAGAAGGAGTGAAATGAAATCTACAATTTAATTGATAAATTTACTTTTATTTGCACTCATTAATTCAAATATGTTTATTACTTTAACGAAGAGATTATTTTAACTATAACTTTTAAACATGTTTGCTATTGAACTTCTTCCAATCTGTGTTATTCTGTTAAGGATAGGACGATGATAGGAAAAGTAGGAAACGAATGGGAGTGTTTCAAGTTTAATGTGCCTCGAAAAAGTCAAATCGATGGTTGTTCCAATCGATTGGAAGAGAGATATATGCGGCGCAAGCGTACAATGAGCGCAACGGGACACAGCGTAACGGGACAATGTGCGTGACGGGACACCTTTTCGTGCGTGCAGCCGGCGTTCATCGATTTATTAGACGTTGCCACGTCAAAAGGAAAGTGACGCTATCCTAAGAGTTGTGTTAACTTCTATGCTGAACACAAACGCCCGTAAAAAGGTTATTTACGAGGATCAGTGGAAGAGTGTGCAGTCGCGAGTTGGCTCGCCATACAGAAGATCGTCCAGCGAGTGGTCAGCCGAAGTCCTAACGAGTGCCTGGGAGGTTTCCGTGGGGCGGACATTAGCGGCGAGCAGAGACTAGAGAAAGTTACAGATGGAGCATAACGCATAAGCTCTGAGCACTGTGGCCAGTTCGTTCACCTAAGAAGATGGCGGCCATTTGTTTATACAGTATATAGAAATGTAGTTTACTACAAGAGACATGCAAAATTCGCGGATTCATTTCGCGATAGGCTAGCATCAAAACAACTATACCTTCGTACCGCTTCTGCGATTGGCCCACATTTTATCCGGGGAACTGTGAGCCAATGGGAAACACTAAACCAAGAAAGTGCCGAATTACGGACAGCCTAGTTGAGACGTCTCACGCGTCAGTAGCCAATGAACAGGTGTCATTTCCGCGAGTATTTAAAGGACTGTGGAGTCTATCCTAGAGGTCAATGAATCCGCGAATTTTGCATGTCTCTATTTACTACATACTCTTGTACACAATCATTTTTCTCGAGTCAACAGTCTTTATTTGTTTAATATTCATGCACTTTTCCACCACCATACATTCATCACTTATGAGAAAATGCGATTTTCTTCATGTCACAATATGGCGGCGACCTGCTTCCCCCTTGCGTCCCCTGGCTTCAGCAGAGATACCTACAAACTGCGAACATGTGTAACTCCATCTGTAACTTTGTCTAGTCTCTGGCGGTGAGCGGGTGCAGATAGCGAGACCGTCGCTGAGTGCGTTCAGAAGGCGACAGAGGGCTCCGTTCACTGCTGATCTCCGAGCAACTGTGACGTCATAGTGGGATTATCTTTGAAAGATTTGTGCAATGGGAGTGCATGACTTGATGTAAGCTTTTGGACATACGCCATTGCTAAGCACATGTAGGTCTGTAGAAGAAAACTACAGAAAAACACAAATGACAAAAACACAAATTAGGAAAAAAATTGCCGTTGTCAGGATATAAACACCACACAATATCCTAACAACAGAAATTTTTTGCTTAGTTTGTGTTTTTGTCATTTGTTTTTTTTTTTTGTAGTTTTCTTCTACATACATAAATGTGCTTAGCAATGGCGTATGTCCAAAAGATTACATCAAGTCATAGTGGGAGGCAATTTAAAAAAAACGAATGATAACAAAATCGGGGGATACAGTTCGGTGTTGCAGCTACATATCTATCATCTCCATACAAAATGTAATCACACCACTGGATAGCTAAAGGATCGAAGAATTCGTTACGCTAAGTGAGGACTGTGACGCATCGCGCGCGGTGGAGGGGGAAGCGCCGCCAGTTTGAGGTCATTTTGCTGCGTTTCCAGATTACCATTTAGTATAACTTTTGACTCGGAGAAGCTACGACGTTCGTTTAGGTTTCAATCGTCAGCTCTCATCCTAATCTATCGATTGCATATACAAAACCTATAAATAATAAAGTTATAACACGGTAATTATTTGTTTACTCGATTTCTTTCCTGAAGCCGACGAACGGAAATAGTTATTATCATAAACATAGCATGGAAACCGGAAGGACTTCTTAGTGTTAAAACATGATGGTAACATATATAAAATAACGTATTTTATATTTTGTATAGAAAATATCACCTGTTACGTACACGTATTCACGTACAACACACGGCCGTGACCATGACACAGCCACACGCCATGTTTTTAGACGCAGTATTTCAAGTGGACATACGCTTAAAAGCATTTATGCCATCAGAAATGTATTTATAAATTACTGATATTTTTATAAGAACTCGAGTAATAATTTTGATATTGGATCTTTCAAAAAATAAACCTATAATTTAAGGATAATTTTCACAGATGGCAAAGAAATATAATCGAGAGTCTAATTTTGTAATGTCTTTTATAAAGGGTTGATTCTGTGAGTAAATAATAACATAGCACGTGCTGTAAAATAATATGTTTAGCTGGTTATGAACTAATGTCAGCCCTAGTATTTTTAATGTTTTACTTTGTCTAAAATCCAGTTAAACTGAAATATAGTAGTGTGCGGCCTTAGTTATGTTTTCAGAATACTGTTTATAGCATTTTAAGTAAAGGCCTATTTAATTACGTATTGTAAAATCTTGGTATATCAAGTGTGTAATTACATATTAAGTATTTTATGTTCGTAGAGCGTCAGTCGTTTAAGAGAACATCTGTAGTCCATAACCAAGTTGTAGGAACCAGAGAACATGTACAATATTTATGTTTGTCAAAGAAAAATTGAAAATAAAGCAGTATCTAAGCCTAGCACTTTTCTCTCTCGTTATTAAAAACTGCCGCTTAGTGTTGCGCCTCCCGGGGAACAGCACTGGGCAAGAGTTTATAATTTATAATGAAAATAAATTATACATACGGAAACATAATTTAACAAACACTCTCATAATCCTTCCACAGACACTCCCTGCCAGCGACAATGAAAGATTACAAGCAACCTGACATCATTATACATTCGGGAACATAACCTCACTTATACAAATATATTTGAAAACACGCTTGAAAATTGTTATAAACACAAATTTTATCACTAATATTAATTATAAATATTTTTATATGGACCAGTACTTAAAAGCAATAAATAAAGTATACATATTAAAATATATATATTTGATTTATATTTAGCTTTTTTTTGTTAGTAGCCTTTTTTTTTATCCTGTGAAAAATTCGTTGCTTGGTGCGAACGCATCAAAAAAATTCAATCTTATAATTTTTTTTCATAACGCACCTAAAGCAGTATAACTTCAATAGAACTGTTGTTCAAAGATATCGCTGTTTTCCAAACGATCACACTCGAAGTACTATTGGCATAGTTACATACACCAACACATCGTTAGACCATTAAAAATCACAGTGACCAGGATATAATGCCAGATTTCTTGCCTATTTGATAGGTGCAATTATTTCCTCTTATATTTGGCACACCAATACGCTTGATACGTCCCGCGATGTTCACGAAAGCGAATACATGCGGGTCGACTTTTTGGACGACTTCGGGTCGTCGGCGCATGCGCACTATAGACGTAATCATGTTCAACTTCCGTCCTTGGTGCGCGCGCAGATTGACGTATTTCCGTTGCTAACTAAAATTTCATCCACAACGCGCCGAAGACGTATAACAACAAAAAATAAATGTATATTACTCTTAAATTACAACATTGTTGTTTCTTTGTTCATAACCGTCATTATTTAGCGTTATCAACTGTTATCGGCTTGACGTTTTTTCATGGAACACGGTGTATATGCATTTATCATTGGTAAGATAGCCAAATTTTTGAACGAATATTTTGAAACTGGTCATAAATAGCCTTATAAGTAGGGCAATTAGTAGTTCCTAACCTAAGAACTTGTTCCTTGCTAAATAACCTACCTTATTACCAGTAGTATCTCCTGGCGCTCTACTTCATGATAAGTGAATTTGGAAATGCCAGTTGCCCTTGAAGGTATAACATGGTTTGTTCGAATATATTAATTTTAAATTTACACAAACATTTCGTCACGGAATGAACAAATTGTTAAAGAGTCAAGTTTGCCAATGACGTTATCAATGAAGTCAAGATTGCACGGATTGAGAGAAAGTGGACTATTTTTTTTTAGGGGGATGGCGGAGGGATTTGTGTCCTGCGCGTGTGTCGTGTTCTCCTGACACTGCGGCGTCAGGCTTGATTCACAAGTGAAGTGTAACGGAAACAGAGACAGGTCGTGTGCACAAGATTTGACCGCCATGTTTTCGAGCCTACTGATTCACAACTGCGCATATGGCGGTCGTGCGCGTACATACGTTAGACCTGTTACGGAAGCATGGCGCAACAGCCAGTGAGAGAAGAGTATGTATGGTGCCGCCATTGCGAGAAATGGGAACTGTTTAGATTCATTAATCGTATTTTATACATATAAACAGGTAAATCCTGCTTTAAAATTTTACAAAAAAAATTATAATAACTAAAAAAAAGTCAATAACGTTAAATGTTTTAAAAAAAAACTAAAATAAAAGTTTCCGTATTTATAATTACTAGCAAAAAATTTACATAACACAAATTAATTGATATTTTTAAAAAATGTGTTCACAATCTGCTGGTCAGATGTTGGGAACACCGCAAATAATTCATTGGCTGAAATGAAAAGTAAGACTGGAGTTGTTCACAGGTCCCCCGACCCCCCCACTAAACCCCCCCCCCCCCCCCATACTCCCGTTACCCTAAATCACCGACAGCGTGTTCTCGACACAGGGATACAGGAAGAAGGATTCAGCTATGGCCGCAGTAAGGACACTTTCCAGTACATCTACTTTCATACGACTTATCTCAAATAATTTGAGAGTGACGAATGATCCTAGGGTGGATTTCGGCCAACCGAGGGAAACCAGATCAGGACGGCCGGTAACCTAATTCCAGCCTGGGGTCCTCTGGAATGAAACTTCAATTTTTTTTAATTTTTGTCCAAAAATTCCGAAAACAATCCACAAAAATATAAAAAATTGCTTACCTATAATGTTTAGTTATCGAAACCATCTCATTCCTTGATTCGATTCCCAGCGAGAGTAATCATGTAATTTATTAATAAAATCTTTTAAAAAATTCTTAAATCAATATAAATAATAATTTTAATAAAAAAATATTTTTACGTCACACCTGCCATCTTGGATTATGTCATGTCCGCCATATTGAAAATCCGTAATTATTATGAGAAAAAATTCAGAAATTTTTAAATTCATTAAAAATGTATTGAAAAAAATTGTAATTATAAAACACACGTCATGGAGTCCTCGGTTCTAAAACGAAAATAGCAGGGGAAAAAATCACAGCTCCTTTTTCCACGGAAGCCACAGCTTCCCTCGGTTTTTTTAAAATATGGAGTATACTTCGTCGATGTGCGAATAGTTTTCTCCACGAACCGATGCCACTAAAGTAGTTTAGTAAAGTGGCTTCAGCAGCAGGATTCAAGGCTATGGTGTGAGGTGGCGGCTTAAGCCTTGGAACCTACATCTCGAATGACGTCACGGGGGCCATCTTGGATAACCTTGACCTTCATAATTCCTCAAAATCAACTCGAAATTCCTTTAAAAAAATCCTTATTTCGAGGGTAGATTTCAGGTTTTTAGGGTACTTTTCCCGTTTTACTTATTCCTCAAAAATTCAAAAATTCAAAATTCAAATTTTGCCTTTAACAGAACCACAATTCCTAAAAGCTGCTTAAGACTCCTAAAAGCAAGCCACTTTAAGACGACGAGATCACGACCTTGAATTTGACTGTAAACACGAAATCTTAAATTCTAAAAATATAAAAAAATTGATTAGTTCAAATGTTTAGTTACCTAATTCAATTCCCGGCGAGAGTAAGCATGTAATTTATGTACAAAAAATTCTTATTTAAAATTTAAATAAAACATTAATATAAAAAATGTCTAAATCACACCCGCCATTTTTTATTTTAGAAACTTTGCACTTTTCGTTACGCCTGCAATGTTGGATGTGTATGACATCATCGCTACACATTTCGTTACGGCCGTTATCTTGGATTCTAGAACATTTTAATTTTCGTTACGGCCACCACCTTGAAAATCCATAATTACTATGGGAAACAATTTTTATTTTATAAAAATTAATTAATTTTAATAAATAGTATTTGCACCATGGAGTCCTCGGTTAGAATCGGACGAGGACATTTGATTAAAAATGGGAATGAATTCACCTCCACGGAAGACACCGGCAGGCTGACAGATATAACGCCAGCCAGTTTGGCGTCATGGGGGCCATCTTGGGTCCGCCATCTTGTTGTCGTCTGGTGGAGGTCACCATCTCATTTTCGTCTGCTAGAGGGCGCTGTCGCTATATTAAATTAATTTTTTCCCGCTAGAATGCAGGAATCATTTATAACCTTGGCGTCCGCCATCTTCTCAGCCGTCTTGGTCACCATCTGTAAACTCTGTAATATTTAAACTAGAAATTCGGAAAAAAATCACCTTTTAAAATAATGATTGATTGTATCGTATCAGTTATGTCCTTGTTTGATGCAATAAAATATAATTAATTTTAAAAAAATCCATTAGAGTGACAGGTTCGAGAAATAACCAACAAAATTACAAATAAATATTTATTACAGAACTTCTACAAGTACAAAAAACAAAGTTCTGACGTTCTCGATTGCTACAGTCTTTTTAGAAGGCGAAACAAGACCTCTGCATGTCTTGACATGTGTTTCCAGTACATTCCCACATGCAAGTCGATTGACCAGCCACATACAGTTAATAGCCAGATGCATACAGTAGTAAGTGGTAAAAAACATCCAGTCAGTAGCCCATAGGTATTTTTCGTCGATATTATCCGAGTGTTTCTGGTTATTCCTGAGAAAACAATCGCTGCGCGTAATTCTTTGTAATGAGACAAGCAATTTTATTCAGAGTCTCGTTTGGTTAGTGAATGTCAGTTACTAAATCAACGCTTACAATATAGCTACCATCATGCAAGACGAACTTCCTTCACCTTGATGTCTAGTGAAGACTGCAGCCTGCTACCCCGTGCTGGGGCGAGCAGCCCACGTCCTTCCCTACCAAGACAGCCAGTTACCATCATTCTGTTTGAACCCAGCTGACTTTAGACATCTAAAACTAAAATTAAACACTTGATTAGGTGTTGAGTAGATTATTGCAGGGTTCATACTAATTACTTCGTAAGCAAACATTTAAATTTTTTCTGACACATAAAAGAAAGGGGATAAATAACAATACACATAATACTGACAAGTGGCATTTTAGACATAAAAAATACAATCCTTACGTGATGCCCGGCCGTAGCGATCACGTTACCTACAACACCAAGGCCTTGCCTTCGCATAAGTCTAAGTCCGTACTTGAAAAACGCGGGGGGGAGGGGGAATCCACACCAAAGCTTGCCTACCGTCCCAAACCAACTTCTTCTTCCACCAATAACAAATTAAAGTTTTACTTACAATACTTCTCGCCGTGTAGTAGAAATTTACCAAAACTGTAGCGCACGCGGCGCCTCCGGGTACCCGGGCTGTAGACTCGGCGTAGGTGACGCATGTAGCACAGTCAAATGGCAGAGGTCTTCGCACTTCGGGGCGAGTTCCATTAACACTTGCAACTCACAAGAAGTTTAAGATCGCTTACGGTAAATACGTTGCCGTTCCTTCCAAATTATAAAAAATATATATAAACCAGCTGATGCGGGCCGCGGCAACGATGGCTCCGCGTAGCAGTCTCCAGGGTTCAGGAACTACCAGCTGTTCCGTCGTCGGTCAACGCCCGCAAGCCACTGTCTCCCCCAGAGCCCAAACAGCCTCTCCCCTGCATACGTCACACACCCGTGACGTCATCCACCTCCCTCCGCTAATTCCCCTCTTTCATACGTGGATAAGTCCGTTCAACAGAGGTAAATGGCCGCACGGAAAACCTAAGTCTTTGATTTATTTTAACTGAGACTTTTGAAGACGTAAATAAAAATAAATATGAAAGCATTAACTAAAAAAATTACGATAACATTAAAATTAAACATAATTAAACATTAAACATAATAATATGATACACCAGAAGTGTCTCAACCACACACAAAAGGAAATTTAAAAAAATCACCCCCTTGAGTTATCTAACTATTAGGTCCGCGTAAAGTAAGTAACACTAGAAGCAACATGTAGAAGACGAAGTAAGAAAAACTCAAAAGAGCCAGGAAAGAGAAAAACACAAAACTAAGACACAGATAGCAAACTCGAAATAGCACTATTCACTAACTGTAATGCGCGACCCATAGCTAAACTCTCAAAAGGTTTTACAAAGAAAATTAAACTATACTAAAATAACTGAATCCTGGATGTAAAATTAACCATTTCAAAAAAAAAATATACAGCGGCCATGAAACTTTCTTTCCAAAACATTTTTTCCAAAAATGGCTATAGGTAACTTAGATAAACGTCTAATACATCCTAAATTTATTTTAAATT
This sequence comes from Bacillus rossius redtenbacheri, assembly GCF_032445375.1. Taxonomy (NCBI): domain Eukaryota; kingdom Metazoa; phylum Arthropoda; class Insecta; order Phasmatodea; family Bacillidae; genus Bacillus; species Bacillus rossius. The sequence continues at coordinate 5,325,300 of NC_086331.1, read as the reverse complement.
TATTTTAAAGACGTATTCACGTAAAAAAAAAAAAAGCCAGTTCCGATTGGAGCTCATGCGATCATTGGCTGTAACAGGATAAACACACAAAGTGTGTTCGATAAGAAACAAACTGGCAAGTGTTCGTGGCCGATATAATAACAGGTATTTATCGTCCTCGTAACGACTTTACTCTACTCCTGACAGTCATTCGCTTTCTGGTTTATGGTGAGTAAGGACTCGTAAGATATTTTGCTACCGATTATCATTTCTGTAGTTTTTTTATGTCATTTTTAATTTTGAATTTAATATACCTAAACATTCAAGAAAGGCATTTTATACACCATGTCGTAATTAATGGCTGTTGAAAATGATCCGAGGAATTCCTATAAAATAATTTTACCAAATTTTTTTTAACACTTGCAATACATTTTTTGCTATTTTGTTGCGAATGCTCTGTATTCAGTTATTATGTGGTTTTTTCCCCACTAGTTATGCCTAGGCTACTCGTGTTGCCCAATTAATTAGTAATAACAAATATTTTATTTTGATATATTTGAAATTATTAAAGTAGCCTAAAAACCAATATCAAAATATATTGTTCAACATTTTTAAGTAAATGTAATCTTTTCTAGAAATTATTTTTATTTTTTATTTTCTTGGTGGGTTTTTAGCAATTTCTCGTTTGCATTAAAAAATATAGTTATTTTATATTTTTAAAAATTTAATATTTTAATAATAACGTGGATATGTATTTGATAAACTTACTATAAGAGAATAATGAGCCATTAAATAATAAAATAAGGTTTTATATATCATCAGTAGATTTAAGGACATTGGTTTAAATAATACTGTTAAGACGTATGTGGGGAGAACTGGGTTCGTAAGGGATAGCCCAATTAAGTTTTATTACAGTTTTATTAATTACTAATACGTACATTAATAATAAATAATTGTACTTAAAAATATCCGATCATAAATCACTGGCACTTAAAAATGTTTATTTTCAAGTCACTCAATGTCTATCAAGTTCCACAGTACACACTCCTCACTGGAGCTGGGCTCTACAGTGGTTCGCTCCTTACCTCGCGCCTGTCCACACACACAGTCTAGCGCCACTCAGTCGCACTCTCTCGATCCCGTCGCTCCGCGTCGCGCCACTCTCGAGGGGGTCTCTCACCCTCTTCGCCGATGTCGCACTTCCCTTCACTCGCGGAACTCTCCGAACTCTCGGAACTCAGGAACTGTTGCGCGACTCGCTCGCAACTCGCTCGGAACTCGGCACTCCCCACGGAAGCCGGCGTCGCTGCTTAATTATGTACTGGTGGGTTGTCTTTCCAGAACCGACGAGAGCGGCTGTGCCGAGTCGCGTCATTCCGAGCCGACCCGACGCCCGAACAGTCCATAAAGGTTGCCATAATTCGCACCATTCCGCATGCGTGGCCCGTGGAATTCCCAAGGCCGCTCAGCGTTAAATAACAGCGCCGTGGCAGAACGGTGCGCGTGGTTGGGAGGGGGAGGGGGTAGCGATGACCCTTGTAATCAGTCCAGGCATGCGTGGCATGTCTTACACAGTGGCCGTGCAGAGCCGCCAGCCAGCTCCGAACCAGGCATCGGAGTCTGGTCTCTCGTGCTCGTAACAATATTATTTGTAGGATATATATGAATCGCTTCGTGACAGCCTCACACATATAATTTAATTACATGTGTAAATTTGCAGTGGCCTGTTGTATATTAATATCCAGGAATTTTTAAACTTTGATGTCCTGAAAATAATATTTTTAATTGTGCATGCAACAATGTATCATTGAAGGGTGTCCATGTTATTCCATGCCTATGTGTGTTCGCACACTCCCAAACTGATTGCCGTTTATTATAATCCTATAAACATTTAGCAGTGCGAGCGGTTTCTCTCAGCCATTGCGCTACTCTTTAGTGCTGAAAATGTCCCTAAGTGGAGAATAGGTTGCTGATAATGTTCCGTGCTTGTTCTGTCAATGATCTGGGAAAATAAAACTTTTTGATTTAACTCTTCCACGGTATAATCCAAACCCAAATCTTTGAGTGGCGTCTCAAATTTACATCGCTGTATTTTGTTAAGAAAAGTGGTCTAACAACGATACAGGAACAACTTAAAACTTGGATGGATTTCATACTAAACATTTTATATTTCTTTTGATATTATTTACGAAGTGAAATTTTCTTGACTTCTGGGTTCTAGCCGCGTCGAATACGAAGATTTCAACAACGCCATCTTCAGTTCATTGTAGCAATTCCCTACTACTTTAAATTCACCTTCTGAATAATCACTTGCCTGCACTAACAAGTAGTCTACTTTAGTTTTCATAAATTAATCTTCAATTTTCACTATCTCCATTAAAATACTTCGAATAAATTATTGTAAAGGCTCAATTGCACACAAATCATCACAGACGCTTCACTTGCATAGCAATATACACACTTTTTTGACGTGATAACGTCTTATAAATCAATGAACGCCGCGCTGGCTGCACGCACGAAAAATTGTTACGTTCCACCTGAGCCGAGCGTGCAAAAACCGGCCAACCACCGTGCGAGAAAATCTTCTATAATATCAAACAGGTTAAGGCGATCTTTTTAACTAATTGTTCGTGATTATATTTTAAAAAAAATATTTAAATTAAATTTGCAAAAACTGTAAATAATATTTGAAAATTAAAAAGTATGCAATTTTTTCATCAATGTTTTCTTATGACGTTATCACGTAAATTTATCGTCCGTAAACCGACTTTACCGACAACCCCGTTTTCTTCACTTTTCAGTATTTCTTAAAAACAAAAATTTTATTCCAGGGCTTAAGTCATCCTTGAATGTTAAAGCGATCAACGTAACTTACTTTAGATTATGTTTCAATTGTTTCTATTCCCGCCTGGGTCATGAGAGATTTGGAACAAGTTCGTTTGTACGGGGTGAAAGACGTGACAAAAACCTCAGCATTATAAATGATGTGTGTTTGTGTTTTAGAGTGAACACTTGTGCGGTCTGCTCGGTTTCCATGGCGACTGCGGACCAGTCCTGCGGTATCGGCCGGTGCCAGCCGCCTCGGCTGCAGAAGCTGGCCACTGCCAGATGTTTCCTGGTCGTCTACAGCTTGATGGGGATCGTCCAGGGCATCAGCAGCAGCTACAGCTCAGCCACGCTGTCCAGCCTGGAGAAGCGGTTCAAAATCCCCACCCAAACCATTGGTAACACTCAGTGGCGTAGCCAGGATTTGTGTATGGGGGGGTCCAACCCCGGAATTTTTTTTTGGATTTTAAAGTGTAAAATAGTGCTATTTTAGCAGTTTTCAGTACTTAACTTTAAATATTGTAATTGTAAAAATATTATTAATTTTTTAATAAAAAAATTGTTTGAGTGATGAAGTAAGAAATTAATTAAAGATATTTTAATCAATACAAGCGCCTTGTCCACGTCCACTCAAAATCATAATTCATGCTCGAAGCTCGACAATACAAAATAAAAAGGAATAAAAATGGTTGGGTTTCGGCAGAACTGGCCTATTCCTGGAAACAATTAGCTTCAGCTTGAAGAGTTACCCAGTCACCTCCTGCTTATAATTACCGCGCTGGTTAAATACAGTAGGTGTAAGATATTTGAAAACTTGGGACCCGTCACGGCGTCACAACCTTATAGCTTCTGCTCGCGACAGGGGTAGGGGAAGGGAAGGAGAATCGGTAGGGCTCGCTTACTCTTCCCCTCCAGTGCAGTGGCCGGTGATAGCAGTAAGACACCCAGGCTTTTAGCTAACCTGCTTTCAGATAAGAATAAATAATTGGAGCTAAGGGGGGGGGGGGGTTAGAACCCCTACACCCCCCCCCCCCCGGCTAAACCCCTGGTAACACTGCTGCCGCGAGCACAGCCAACGCAAACGAAGGTCACTGACAAACAAAAACCACTTTTGAGAGCTCGCATGCGTACATTGGCCAAACCCTCGAGATTAAATTTTCATACTAAAGAAATGTTATTTTTAATTTAAGTTACAATAGAGATTGAAAAACATATTACATGTATTTTTTTAAATAATTCATTTAGTAAACATAAATATATAAACGACAAACAAATAAAGACAATTAAGTTCAATTAAAAAAAATATAAAGATGGTGTGTAAAATATATGTCAATACACAATCAAAATGATAACATATATCAACAGCCTTTGTATACTTTTTGCTAATACGGACTAAAATTTTATATGTTTTATCCAAAGTTTTGTTAATTTATTAGAAATGTTTTATTTATATAAAATTTTTGTCCCCTTTTTCCATAAGAAGAAAGCATAACCTTATAAAAGATTATTTTAAAAAATACTAAACGAAAAATTTGGAAATATTTTTAAGTAATAAAAGGAAAGATTAACTTATATTCGATATTTCAGCATGATTTTCCTTTGTTTTATTTTCTAGATTCAAAGAACAGATAAGCAAATAATTCATGATACAGAAAATATAAACTATATAAAAACCTTTATGTTATTTATTATTTAATAACTTAAATATAATATAATTTATATAATCTAAATTTGTTTAAAAAATAACAATTTTCCAATATTAATACTTCGTTCGAAATAATTAACTTTAATTTACGAAAACAAAAATATTTTTGAAATATTACACCATTTAAACAATCTAAAGTAAAATAATGCTGTTATCTACATTAAAAATTACAAACTTACAAACTTAGTGTAAAAATCTCAATGTGTAAGGACTTTAAAATAATTTTAATTTAATTTAATTTCTTAAAATAATTTTTGGATTGGGCATGATTGATTTTAAACTTTTTTTACATACGCCATTGCTGGTTTATATTGTAAAGCATAGACTAAAATATGAATGTATAAAATTTTCATTTTACTGAGCTGAAATAAAAATTCCAGTTAAATACAATGTGAAATGTTGATATTTGACCACCAAGCCAACATTTAAAAAAAAAATCAAAACATATAAATATTTACAGTATTAGGTTTTTCTTGCACATTCTGTACAAAAATTCTACTTTTTATTTAATTCCGTAATTTCGAAAGTAAAATATTTGGTTACTTAATTTTTTGTAGATGTATATCCAAATGGAAATGGTAATTCCAATAAAATTCTTATTTTATAATTATGTTTGGATCGTTAATTAAGCATATCTTAAAGTAAACTAAGTATACCAGGTGGACTTGTCAACATTACAAAAAAATAATTACATCACGAGAATTTTCATTAAATAAAGAAAAATATGTTATGCATTTAATGATTAATTCTAATTTAATACTCCAATAAGGAATGTAATTTTTTTAAAATATATATGCTTACATTGCACCTTTTCACTGTTCCGCAACTGTAGGAAAAAACGTTGTTTAAATTAACACATGCTGCATAGTGCAAAATCTTGGTAAAAAACGCAACAATCTTTGTTAACTGGCTCTATGTTTTGCACTGTGTGTTCTTTGTTCACATACACGAGAAGTCTATTGCGCGAAATATTTTGCGCTGTAGACCAAAGACTTGCAGGTTCGCGGGATGCTGATGACGATGAGTTGACGTGGAAATTCTTGGCACGGATCTCTGCTGCATATTAACAACTCTCTCTTCGCTGACGGATAGTGTACAAAGCAACGACCACTCTGGACAACTTGGTGGCCACGAATATTCCTCCCCGACATTTCGCCGCACTGCGATCTCCGACTTTGTTTCCGTGGAACTAAAAAAAAAAAAAAAAAACAGTGCACTTTCTCCTGCAAGGACTATGAGCATGGGTCTCGTGAAACTACAAAACACAACGCACTTTCTCCTGCGAGGACTGTGAACATGGGTTTCGTGGAACTCCAAAACACAATGCATTTTCTCCTGCAAGGACTATGATACTATGAACATGGGTCCGGAAATACAATTTTTTTATCGCTATAGTCGTTACCGTTTATAGTAACGTATATTGGATCCCTGTTAAAGTAAGTGGATTTTCCATGGTGTTTGGCTCGTTTCTGTATTATTTTTTTATGGGTTGGGTGTGTCTACTGAATGTCTGCTAAACGATATTTTAAGTCCCTTCGCCTAAGTTTCTTTGTCTTGTGGGTTTTGTATTATTTTGTTATTTATCTGTCGTTTATTTTTTATGTAAGGCAATGGAAAAGTTATTTAGAATTCAAGTAACACCATTTAGATTTTAAAACTTCAATCACAATATATTGTTAACGATATACCTATGCTTTAAGAATATGTATATCAAGTTGTCTTTAATACATTTTTTTTAGATTAGTGGCTGCGAATTTTTTCCGATTCACATTTATTAATGTTTTATAAACTTTACAATTGTCTATCTCCGTAATTTTTTTTTTTTTTTTTGTATTTTACCAGTTTTTGGTTGCAAAATTTTTGAATTCAATTTTCATTTAAAGAATATTTAAAAATTTTATATAAGTGGCATTTGAAGCTATGCATACTGTCTAAAGTAATTTCAGTGATTCAAGAATCATCCCAACTTGCCTACTACAGTGATGCCTTTGTTTTATGTCCCATGAATCCATAAAACCTAAATTTCCCTGCCGACGTTTGAACCATCCAACTGATGTGGAAGTCAATAAATAAATATAATTTAGTTTGTGATCTGCAGAGTATTTTGACACATGGAAACCTACTTAATCTTGACATGTTGTCTTTTATTTTCAAAGTATTTCCTTTGGCTATTATTTCTTAGTAGGAAGCTGCTTATTTAATAAATTCCTTGAAACCAACCTGTCTGGAAGCAGGGTTGGAAAATATCATGACGTCATGGAATAAACAAGACACGGCTCTGTCTGTGATCGAAAAAGCTTAATAGGGTGACTGAACCAACTCACCTCTAGGCGAGGACTGCTGATGCATGATGTTAATGTGAGTGTTTATAGCAGCCGATACTGCACCACGGGCCAAGTTTCGGTTGTGATTGTCACGTCTACCATTTTATATTCCTGTGATCTTGTTTCTAAAATGGCCCAAAAAAATCATAAACATTCCGTAAATATAACTCAAAATGTCCCATTTTCGAAGAAAATTATGTCTAAGAGGGCATTATTCTTAGAAAAGAGGAAACTTGAATAATGTTGGGAAATTCTGGGGCATTTTTAGGGAATTTTGGGGGAAATTTGTAGGTCAAGGTTACCGGTACCCTTGACCTTATGGCAAGGCCGGCTATTATGTACTTCTTATGTGTTATATATGTTGAATAAGTCATGATTAGAGACCCGTGAATTTCGCGAAATCAATGACCTCCAGGATAGACTCCAATATGCTCTACACACTCGGGCAAATGCCAACTGTTGATTGGCTGTTGACTTATAAGTCGTCTCGACTGGGTGGCCTGTGATTCGACATTTCTATGAGTGAGGGTCTCTAATTGGCCCTCAGTCCTCCAGATTTACAGAGAACCAATGACAGAAGCAGCACTAAGGTATAATTATTTGAATTTTAGCATAACACGAAATGATTCCGCGAAATTCACGGGTCTCTAGTCATGATATATATCTGATGTTACGGTCACCAAAACGGTGATCAATGACTAGAGGAGAAGCCTAAGATGTACATCAAGCTGTGTCCCTGCCCGAACACGCCCGAGTATTAACCTTCGGCCAACCTCGGGATTTGTTTTATTTTTGCGCAGGAAAAATTAATTCAAATATTAAAAGTGGTCGGTTAGGTTAGCTACATTAAAACACTTTAAAACACTATGGACGGTTAGTTGGGTTAGTATAGCTACATTAAAATAAACAGAGAAATATAAATATATATAAATAAACCCGAGGTTGGCCGAAGGTGAATATTCGGGCGTGTTCGGGCAGGGACAGAACTTGATGTACATCTTAGGCTTCCCTGACTAGAGGGACACTTTCATTAACGAGGTCGGGAGCGACTACCGCAGTTAAATGGTTTCTCAGGTGTTCTGAAGACCGGCAACGAGATCAGCCAGATGCTGCTGTGCCTGGCGGTGGGGTACCTGGGCGGTCGAGGCAGCAGACCTCGGTGGTTGGCCTGGGGGGTCGTGGCCTCCGCCGCCTCGTCCTACCTGCTGGGGCTTCTGCACGTGCTCTACGGGCCCGGCCGAGAGGCGCTGGCGCTCACGGAAGAACATTTCGACATCAGCGTCTTCAACGCCTCTCTGCCTTCTCAGCGTAAGCCACTCCAACACATCTCCGTAGTTCCTATCGCTAGAGACCGGAAAAATTCCCGAATTCATTTCGCGATAGGCTAAAATACAAATAGTTATACCTCAGTGCCGCCTCTGCTATTGGCACACAACTCACCTGGATGACGCCGGGTCAATGAGAAACACCTGACCAAAGCTTTATCGAAACACAGGCTGCTACGATGTGACGTCTCGCAAGACAGCAGCCAATGAGTGGGTGACATTTGACCAAATGTACATAGAACTATGGAGTTCATCCCAGAGGTCATTGAACCCGCGAATTTTTCCGGTCCCTACCTATCGCCTTTTGAGCAGTGGTAACAATTGTGGAGCCGGCCTTTCTCAACCCCCGACACAAGGTATTTTCTGTCACACGCAGTTAGCAGGACAGTCGCTTTAACATACACGACTGAATAACGTATTATTTACTTGCTGCAGTTAAGAAAAAAAAATTAAAATGGAAACATTTCAAGGAAAAGTCTACGTACATGGACATATTTGTGTCTACTAACAAAGGTTACTATGAGCCCGTGGATGTTTTGACTGGTATTCTAAAATGTCAGCATGCTCGTATAATCAGTAGAGATGTGTGTAAATAATTTTTCTTCCAGGGGAGGTGCCTCTGCTCTGTCAGGCGAACAGGACATCATCGGAAGTTTGTCGGCATGATGACGCCACCAGCGGAGAGTACTCGCTGACTCCTCTCGTCCTGATCTTCCTGTCGGAGATGATTTACGGCGTGGGCTACACCACGAGCAACATGCTTGGCCAGACCTACATGGATGACCACGTCAAAAAGAATAACTCCCCGTTTATGCTCGGTGACTTTTCCTCGCCAGAGATGAGGGAAATGCAGAGATGGAGCATAAGGTCCGATTCTGGGCGAGGGGTGTAAAGCCAAAACGGGAGCGGGATTACAGTGTACTACATGTACCAATATGGCATCCGATTGTTTACAATTGAATCAGCTCTACCTGTATTGGAGGTCAAATCGGAGAAAAATTTCAACTCATATCATAACATTATTTGTATTATGAAGATTCGTTTTGGACTTTTAATATATTGTTGTGATTTACCGGGTTCGTAAAGGATAGCCCAATTAATAGATTTTATTACCACTACACAGTTTTATTGACGGCTACAACTTATGTCACTTACAAATAATCTTCTAAAATGGCAAATAATCAATTGCACTTAAAAATAATATTGCTTCCCCAGTCACTCGTTTTCACACACCGCACACCTCGCTGGGCCACACTTCTGGCGCAACTCTCGCCGCAGCACCCCTCGCGGATCACCGTCGCAGGACTCCGTCGCTGCACTTCGCCGCCGCCGTCGCAGCTCTTACTCGACGCCTCGCTCGAAAGTTCGTTCGGAACTCCACCGCGCCCGCGACACTATCGCCCGGAACTGAACTCTTCACCCTGGAACCTTCGTCCAGGGACTTCGCCGCTTTATCACCCGGAAACTCCGCCACGGAAAAACTACCGACTCCACTGAACTCCTGCCCTGGAACCTTTCTCCAAGGACTTCGCCACTCTGCCGCACCCGCGGCACTATCACCCCGGAAACTCCGCCGCGGAAAAGCTCCCGCCTGAACTCTCTGACTCCTCCGAGGCTGGCGTCCTCGTCTTATGTATTAGCCCAGGCGCCTTCCATAAATCACGAGCGTGGCTAGGGCCAGCCCCGTCATTCCGCGCCGACCCGATGGTAGAAATCTCTCGAAACACATGTCGGCAGCTGACAGGTGGCGCGCGGGACTCCGCAGCTGTTGGGGTTTCAGGTGTCTAGCTATGTGTGAAATGCAGGGTGTCGCACGGGGAGCGGAGGGAAGGAGGGGGGAAAGCGACAATCCTTGTAATCTTCCAGGCGCGCGCGGTGCATCTCATGTTACGGCGGCCGCCAACAGCTCTGCACCTGCACGTGTCACGGCCTTGCTCACGTTCGTAACAATATATTGTTACGAACGTGATAAAGGCCGCATCACGCGCAGCTGCATGCCGTAACATGAGATGTGCCGTGCGCACCTGGGTCGCCACTTCCCCTTCCTCCAGCCCTCCACTCCCCCGCACGGCACTGTTAGTTTGATATCCGAAACCTCACAGCTGTGGAGTTACGCGAGCCGCCGACACGTGTTTCGAGAGATTTCGGCCGTCGGGATGGCGCGAAATAGACGCGACTGGCCCCGGCCCCTCTCGTGTGTTCTGGAATTGCGCCGGGGCCTATATATGCCCGAGGACGCCGGGAGTGAGTCATTGGAGTTCAGAGTGAAGTCGGGAGTTTTCCCGCGGCAGAGTTTCCGGGCGATAGAGTGGCGAAGTCCCTGGACGAAGGTTCCAGGGCGAAGAGTTCAGTTCCTGATGGTAGTTTCGCGGGCGCGGCGGAGTTCCGAGCGAAGTTCCGAGCGAGGCGTCGAGTGAGAACTTGGCGAAGGGGAAGTACGACGGCAGCGGCGGAGTGCAACGACGAAGTCCTGCGACGGAGGTGCGGCCCAGCGAGGCGTGTGGATTGTGAGAAACGAGTTACTGGAGGAAGCAACATTTTTTTAAGTACAATTGATTAATTGGCATTTTTAGATTATTAGCTAGTAATGTAAATAGTGGCAACAAATAAAACTGTGTGTGATAAAAATCTTTAATTGGGCTATCCTTTACGAACCCGCAGTAAAATCATAACACTTTGGTGTCAGAAGTGGGATAGCCCTGATTTAAATAATTGAAGATTAGTTTATAGTGAATTAAAATTTATTTAGATTTTCGATATTGCAACAAGTGTTAGGAACTGTAGTTAGTTTTAAGTGTAATAGTTGGAAATTAGTGTTAGGATTTAGTAGGGGTTTTGGTTAGATCGTTGAAGAAATTACAGTGTCGTCATAACACTTTAGTGTTAGGCTTGTAGTATATGTGGACAAGAAAGATGGCTGCCGATGAGCTTAAGAATGTCCTGGCACTCTTGGCCGAACTGAAGAGTGGCCAGAAGAAAATGGAAAATAGGCTGGACAAAATTGATACCAGCCAGGAAGAAGTGAATAATAAAATTGATAACAGCCAGGAAGAAATGAAGAATAAAATTGATAACAGCCAGGAAGAAATGAAGAATAAAATTGATAACAACCAGGAAGAAATGAAGAATAAATTTGATAACTGCCAAGAGGAGATGAAGAATGCTATTAAGACAGAGATAGAGGACATCAAGAAAAACCAAGAACAGATGTGAAACGAAATAGTTGCTGCACAAGAAAAAATGAAAAAGAAATCGATGAAACCAGCAACCAGTTGGAAGGGAAAGTACAGTGTTTGGAGCAACATGTAGCAGAACATGAAGAACTAGTAGCGCAACAGCTGGCCCAACTCGATCACACCGCAGAACAGCGAATGGTGCAGCAGTTAGTTCAAATCAAGCAGGCCACTGAACAGCGGGTATCGGCGGTAACCAAAGAGTGGTGTCGGATGCTCAAGGAAGCTACATCTGCTACGAAATGGAGTAGTTATTCTGGAGACATGAAGGTGGAAGGGGCAACTGGTCTCCCGAAATTCAAACCACCCACCTTTGATGGCCAATCGTCGTGAGCTGTCTACAGGCGACAGTTTGAGGCAGCTGCTGAAGTAAATGGGTGGAACGATGAAGAAAAGGCTATGGCACTCGTCTTGGCCCTGCGAGGATCTCCACTAGAGCTGCTGCCGACCATATCAGTTACAGACCAGAAATAATATGGCGTATTAGTAGATGCCCTTGAGCTGAGGTATGGTGACCGACACATGGGTGAGGAGTACAGAACAGCCCTGAAGACACATCAACAGAGATCTTCGGAAACCCTCCAAGAGTTCGAAGCCAACATCGAGTAACTCATGCACCTCACCTACCCAGAAGCACCAACAGAGTTCCGCTAGCAGCTAGCCACTAGTGCTTTTATAAACGGGCTCCGAGATGTGGAGGTTCAGCAAACTCTTCGTTTGGCCCGAAACAAGAAGAGCTGTGAGGCCTTGATTCATGCCCTGGAAATTGAGGCAGCACGTAGCGCCTCAAGAAACACAAGCATCAGGACAAGGAGAGCTGGACTGGAGCCATTCAATGCAGCAAATGCTAGAAACACCACTAATGAAGTAGATATTCTAAGGGCATTGAAGAAGCTGCTGAATGATACTCCAGGTAACCAGATCAAAAGAGCAGGAGGACGCCCGCGGTGCTTCATCTGCAATGAACTAGGACACATCAAGTGGGACTGTCTGACATGCATGAAGACAACACAACAGGAAGAAAAACAAGATCAACAGGGAAACGAGCAATAGCTGGTATATAAAGGGGCGCATGCCAGCTCTACAGGAAATGGTAGCCCCTAGGATTTTTCCTGTATCCGTATTTTGTAGAGGCCATGACAGTTTGCTGCTCAATGGATGGATCAATAACAGACAGTGTTTACTTACTGTTGACACAGGAGCATCGGCATCTATTATTCGCACAGATATTGTAAATAGAGAAAAACTGAAGCGAACACCCATTCAATACAGACTCAAAACAGCAACCGGCGACACCTCACCTGTGCATGGACAGTTGGATCTGGAGTTAAAGATTGAAACTTGGACATTATTGCAGACCTTTCTTGTTGCTGATATCACCGATGAGGTAATATTAGGAGTAGACATCATGAATCGATACGGATTCATTATTGACATGGAAGGACAGGTACTGTGTATTAAAGATGAAGAGGTGGCTTTGTTTACTCCCAACCAACTATAAGTTCCTGTAATGCAAGTGGTAGTTAGCGAAACTGTATCAATTCCAACAAATCATGAGAAGATAATAGCAGCTAGGATTACGGAAGACTCTAGGGGCAACATGAGCTACCTTATAGAGCCAGAAATGAAGTTAGGATTGAAGACACTCCTGGTCGCTCAAAGCATTGCAAGATGCGGCGAGGTTGTACCAGTCAGGGTGGCCAACTTCGACTCTCGAACAAAGGTCCTTAAACCAGGGGACCCAATAGCTAGCTGCGAACCAGTCTCTTGGGTAGGCCAATGCGAGTCTTCCTCACCTGTTAGACATGATGTGCAAACACTGAACCCGAATCTGGAGCAACTACTAGGGTGATGCCAAACTAATCTGACAGATGGGGAAATGGAAGAAATAGCAGCTTTTCTGGTAAACAACCGGGATGTATTTTCCTCAGGGGATACTTACCTTGGAAGAACAAGTCTGGTCTATCATTGCATCAACACAGGTGATGCAGAGCCGATCCGACAAGCACCACGATGGCTGCCTCTAGCAAAACAGGAAGAGGCTGAGAAGTTGATCGAGGGTATGATGGAAGGGGGTGTAATAGAACCATCAGCAAGTCCTTGGGTTTCCCCAGTTGTTTTAGTGGCGAAGAAGGATGGCCAACTGAGGTTTTGTGTGTATTACCGGAAGCTGAATGACATCACCAAAAAGGACAGCTACCCCCTACCACGTATCGATGACACACTTGATACACTCTCTGGCACCAGATGTTTCTCTACATTGGACCTGAAGAGTTGTTACTGGCAAGTGGAGCTACACCCAGAGGATAAGGAGAAGACTGCTTTTACGACAGGTAGTGATCTGTTCCAGTTCACTGTGTTACCATTCGGGTTATGTAATGCTCCTGCAACTTTTGAAAGATTGATGGAGCTTGTCCTGCATGGCTTGACTTGGAAAACCTGCCTAGTATATCTGGACGACATTATTGTAGTAGGTAATACAGTGAAGGAACATTTGCAAAATCTCCAAGATGTATTCGACAGTCTTCGCCATGCCGAACTTAAGTTAAGTCCTAAGAAATGCTTCTTGTTCTAGCATGAGGTAACATTCCTTGGGCATATAGTATCGCAGGATGGAGTGCGAACAGATCGTGAGAAGATCCGTTCTGTTATGGAGAGGCCTCAACCTAAAAACAAGCATGAAGCAAGAAGTTTTCTGGGACTTTGTACTTACTACAGACGGTTTGTGCCCGGATTCTCGACAATCGCAAAACTACTGCATCAGCTGACTGAGGAGAAGAGACAATTTATTTGGACCTCATCATGCGAGACTGCATTTCAAGACCTAAAGAAATCCTTGTGTTCTAACCCCATACTTGCCTACCCCCATCTACATGGAGAGTATATCCTCGACACAGATGCAAGCGGAGGTGGTTTAGGCGCTGTCCTGTCCCAGGTTCAGGGTGTAAATGAACGAGTAATAACATACTACAGCAAAGTTTTGTCTAAGCCTGAACACAGATATTGTGTCACAAAACGAGAACTCTTGGCTGTAGTAAAGTATTTGCAACATTTCCACAAATATTTATATGGGAGAAAATTTCTTTACGCACTGACCATGCCGCACTTAAGTGGCTACTACAGTTCAAGAATCCAGAGGGACAACTTGCTAGGTGGATTGAACAGATACAGCAATATGATTGTCGGATATAACCCAGGAAAGGCCGAATTCACAGCAATGCTGATGCCCTCTCCCGAAGGCCTTGCAAGGTAGACTGTAACCATTGCAACAGGGCAGAGAAAAATGAGGGGATCGAAGATATTCGGCTAACAACGATAATTAATGGGCAAGAAAAATGGGATAGAGCCAGCTTGAAGGCAGGGCAGCGGCAAGATCCTGACCTGGCACCTATCATAAGCTGGTTAGAGAGTGGTGCTGGACGTCCAAAATGGCATGAAATCTCCAGTGACCGAAGGGCGGTGAAAGCTTTCTGGGCACAGTAGGATTCTTTGAGTATTGTGGATGGGAAACTAATGAGGGCATGGGAGAGTCCGAATGGAAAAGTAGTTACCATGCAACTACTCCTTCCAAAGAGTCTAGTGTCAGAGGTGTTGAAGGAAATGCATGATGATACCTTTGGTGGTCATTTAGGGGTGAACAAAACTCTAGCCAAGACCCGTCAACGCTTCTTTTGGTTGAGGTGTCGCCAGGATGTGGAGGCTTGGTGTAGACAATGCGAAGCATGCTCGGCTAAAAATGGACCACAACACCGGAGTCATGGGAAAATTAGGGCATACAATGTAGGGGCCCCCTTTGAGAGGATAGCCATCGACATCACTGGACCATTTCCCAAGACTAAAGATGGTAACCGGTATATTCTGGTAGCACATCCAGTTGTTCCTAATGGCATATAGATCTTCCATCCATGACTTCACTGGGCAGACCCCTGCAAATATTGTGTTCGGACAGGAGTTGAGGCTGCCCTGTGATGTCAAGTTCGGTCGTCCGCGCAAGGAGCCGACCAGCACCACTGAATATGTAAATCCTCTAGAGGAGCGAATGTCACTTGTACACGAGGAGGCCCACAGGAATCTTCGATTAGCGATGAATCGAATGAAGACTAGGTATGACCTGAAAGCCAATTCATCTGTATTCCAGAAGGGTGATTTAGTGTGGTTGTATAACCCGCACCGAAGAAAGAGGTGCCCTAAACTTCAAGCATCATGGGAAGGCCCCTATGAGGTCTTAAAGCGCCTAAATGATGTGGTTTACAGGATCCAGAGAGGAAAGAGGGGACGTATGAAAGTGGTACATTTGGACCGCTTGAGGGAATATACGGGATGGGATGCATTACCTGTTCGGGACGAACAGGTTTAAGGAGGGGGCAATGTTACGAACGTGAGAAAGGCCACGTCATGCGCAGCTGCACGCCGTAACATGAGATGTGCCATGCGCACCTGGGTCGCCGCTTTATCTCCCTCCAGCCCTCCGCTCCCCCGCGCGGCGCTGTTAGTTTGATATCCGAAACCTCACAGCCACGGAGTTACGCGAGCCGCCGACACGTGTTTCGAGAGATTTCGGCTGTCGGGATGGCGCGAAATAGACGCGACTGGCCCCGGCCCCTCTCGTGTGATCTGGAATTGCACCGGGGCCTATATATATGCCCGAGGACGCCGGGAGTGAGTCAGTGGAGTTCAGAGTGAAGTCGGGAGTTTTCCCGCAGCGGAGTTTCCGGACGATAGAGTGGCGAAGTCCCTGGACGAAGGTTCCAGGTTCAGTTCCGGGTGATAGTTTCGTGGGCGCGGCGGAGTTTCGAGCGAAGTTCCAAACGAGGCATCGAGTGAGATCTCGGCGAAGGGGAAGTGCGACGGCAGCGGCGGAGTGCAACGACGGAGTCCTGCGACGGAGGTGCGGCCCAGCGAGGCGTGTGGATTGTGAGAAACGAGTGACTGGAGGAAGCAACATTTTTTAAAGTACAATTGATTAATTGGCATTTTTAGATTATTAGCTAGTAATGTAAATAGTGGCAACAATTAAAACTGTGTGTGATAAAAATCTTTAATTGGGCTATCCTTTACGAACCCGCAGTAAAATCGTAACAATTTAAACATATTAACAAGTATTATTTTGATAAAATTTTCTGGCCGAACATCTTAACTACTGTCATTACTAAAAGTGGCTATAACAGCTGATACAAGTATAAACAAACGTCCACTATTTTGGTATGTGAAAATCAGGGAGGAAAAATGTGAAATAAACGGCTTCACGTCTGACGGCTAATGCCCCATCTGTATCCTTTCCTAATCTCTAGTTCTAATTCGTTCACGATACGCAGGCTTTTTTCGTGTTGGCTGTACCTTATACGTGTTAAACCAAGCAGGTTATGGGCTGACGTCACGATCTTCGTGAAATCGTCGCAGTGCATTACAGCCACAGCCACCGGGTGCCTAACAAATAGCGGTTCTTAGGTGACTTGTATCACGGAGCTGGGGTTTGGGCAAATGCTATATACAGACATACTCGGGATTCAGTGGTGGACTTAGGAATTTATTTCGAGAGGAGATTTAAAAGAAAATATTAAAACGTAGGGAAACCACAAGAGACATGAAAAGTTACACTATCATTCTCAACATGCATCAGTACCTTTGTGGTTTTTGAATGCGGGTGTTGTATCTTGTAACAGCTCACCTTGCATCATCCAATATAACAGAGTGCCTTCACCGAGATGTCGCATATTGTTTAATATTTTCAGGAGAGGATATAACGTTTTTACGCCCCCCCCCCCCCCTTTTCCACACATTTGGTGGCACTGTCGGGATTCCTCTAGCAAAATGAGTTGTTGGTGCCACTTCTTCATAGCACCATTAGAATAATGACTTGCTTCTCGCTGGTAACGAGAGAAATCAATCGATATAAATAAATAATATATTATGTGAGTACACTAATGATAAGGTGAAGTACACACATTTTACCGATAGGCACCTTCTTCCAAATACTTATATGGATTGAGACCTGTTGCGAATTAGTAACGGACTGTTTTTGTGAGTAATTAGTGAAACCAAGGAGTCTTACATACAAAAATATGGATCATCAGGAGTAAAAAAAAATTAAGAGACCGGCATGCTAATTAAAATTTTCATTGATAAGACAAAATCTAGGGTTCTAGGAGTAGCTCTTATGCATATAAAATGTAGTTTACAACGGGTCTCTTGTAATAACTTACTTCCCGCGACGCAGTTGATTAAAGGTTCACGTGAACTTACTAAAAAGTGTTTTTTTTTTCCCTTCAGCTGTGATCTTCTCTACGAACATGTTCGGACCCGCATTTGGTTTTTCGTTCTCGTGGTACTGCCTGAGCCTGTACATTGACCCCACTCTGACGCCTGTCATTCAGCGCGAAGACCCCAGATGGATCGGCGCGTGGTGGATGGGTGAGTTCATAAACACTCGCTACACAACCATTATTGAAGTTTTCCTTTTAAGTATTGAATTTTTCATTTTATCGTCTTTCCAATTACGTAAAGACTAAAACTGAAAATTTACCACGACACATCCCTTGCATTTGTTGTTCTGTTACAGATTTTTCCAACAGACATTCACTAAGTGAAATATAATGTGTGTCAAAATTCGTCATGATTATCACTTGCACGACATTTTACACCCGTCGCACTACAATCAGTTAATTTCTGTTAAAGATGCTTGTTTCAGGACAACAAATGCATGGATGGTGTGATGTTAGAAGACAAGACCGTCGGGCTTTCCGGCAATGTTGTTGAGAAGTGGTGCATAGACTGTTGTGCGCGCAGGGTGGATGGTTCTGGGCTCGGTGAAGCTGTTGATGGCGCTGCTGGTGGCGTTCTTCCCCAGAGAGCTCCCTCGCCGTGAGAAGCGCCCTGAAGACGCCGATGGACTCGGAGAAGAACAAGCGCTGAAGCGACTTGAAGACACGCAGCCACAGGACTCGCCCGAGCGACGACCTCTGACTCCTTCAGCTTCAGCCGCCGACCTCGCCGTGCTGAAGCGCCGAAGCCAGCTCCACGAAGACAGTGAGTTGCAAAGCGAACATCATTTTTTTTTTAGGTTCGTGGTTGGTACGTTGTGAAAATCCACGTCTCCAACTTGCAAAAACACCACGTCGGGAATCGAACTCTGGTCGCCTTGGTGGGAGGCGAGTGTTCTGACCACTATTTTTTTGAATATCACCAGCCAGCAACCATCCCACCTTTCTTAACTTATTATTTATTATGGTTCGACAGTTCAGTGCGAAAGTTTTACTGACGTTGATAAACCGATGAAAAATTCAAATGTTTACAAATTCACACCCATGCCTGGGCCCTGACTCGAACCCTGAACAATTCGCACTTTAAGCCAGTGTGCAGCCGACTACGCTACGGGGGTCAGCTTCACTCATTCATCGCGCTTTTTCTGGTGAGTTGTATTGAACAATTTGGTTTCAACCAGCTGCCTGGCTAGCTCATCATACGTTCATCGTGAAGACCTCCGGGTTTTAACGCGCCATTTACAAACCACTCAACGTTTGTTGAAGTACATTTCCGTTTCGCCTACATTAACCACGTTCAGCTTTTTAAAACCTTCTGAATGTCATTGCCTTAAATCGATCGATTGATCCAGTGTCTAGGTTCTTGGTTTCAACAAGGTTGGTTCTATTCCTAGCCGGATCGGTTATTAATAACTTCCGGAATTTTTTCCCCCTGGATCCCTTAATAGAAGTTGGGTTGATTTAATACAATTTCTTGGCCAAATGCCATTGCAGTTTTGCACTGTTTGTCATTAGACTGTTTGTGCCTGATGACGAAACGTTGCAACTGTTATTAGAAACATAACTTGTTCGTCGGTGTTGTCGTTTTGTTACCCATAATATCTGTTTTATCTTCATGGTTTTATACGTATTTTTGCAACGTTGTGCAGTTTTTGTTGTCTTCCTGCATTCACTGTTATTGTTGAAACTGTCTCGTCGTTAGTAGTCTGCTGTGTTCGTCTGTGCTGTTATTATTTTTTCGCATGAGTAAATTCCATCCACGGAATTCTTGTGCTGTCTGATATTTAAGTTTGAATGTGTTCGTCTGTGCTGTGGTCGCTGTGTTGTCCATAATACTTGTTTAGATTCATCGTTGGGTTTATCTGTTTGAAATATCTGATTTTGGACTTGTTCTCTGTGTGTTTATGTTTTCATTTTTATTTCTTAATTTACGGGTTCTGGAATTTTTCCCATGACAAACAGTGCAAAATTTCAAAATGGCGTATGTCCAAGAAATTGTATTGAATCAAAATTCTCCATTGCATGAATAATTTAAAGTACGTGGATGTTGTATTGTCTTGTCAATTCTCAGCTGTGGCCTGCGATTGTATAAAATTGTCCTGATCGCACAATCGCTCTCCAGTCAGCGATTACTGGGAATCAGACTGAAGCCGTCGAACCGAGCTGTTCATCATTGGTAATGATTAGAGCCGCGGAAATTTCGCGCATTCATTTAGTCGCAAGCTAGAATGCAAACCTCCACACTGTCGCACTGTGTTCGTGATTGGACCGCAGTTATCTGGACACGCCCCTCTACGACCGTGAGCCAACGATGTCCAGCTAGGAGAGAAGTAAGCGAATCAGGTAGTGCCAAATAACAAGGATAAAAATTGTCTCGCTAAGAAATCAACCAATGGGAAAGTAAACATGGGTCGAGCACACCTATAATTTTGAATTCTATCCTGAGGACAGAGGAATTTGCGAGATTTCCGGGACTCTAGTAATGATTGGTCAAGAGCGATTGTACGAAACGATTATCAGCCCCTTTGGGCATGTCTTATGCTGGTTTTTTATCCTCTCGTTTAACTAAAAGTGTGAGTGAATCGTTACTCTTCCTCGTCTTGAATAACCCTCTTCGTACCACTCACAATCACACCGTAAGCTATACACTGGAACAATTTAGATAACTGTAGTCTGTATGAGAACTTCTGTTCCACTTTGGCCAGTTTTTAGACCCAAAATAATACAAATATGTGTTTAATTAGAGGATGTGTCATTTGTTTTCACAAATGGTGTATTGAAATATATAATTCTTAAACTCAAAAATTGAGATCTCTTTTGGCAAGCACTTGAGTAAAGTTATACATCATATCTGTGAATGGTGTGACTTTTTAAAGAATGGAACTGATTTGTTGTTTCCAGGTTTCTTGAAATCCCTGCTACGACTTCTAAAAAACAAAGTTCTGATATACAACACTATTGCCAACAGCGCGTTCTTCATGGGTGGATATGGATATTGGCTCTACTTGGTTAAATATACGGAGACTCAGTACCACAAATCAGCGTCAGGAGCAAGTATGGTAACAGGTAATAAATTGTAGACAGTATTTATTATATTAATTAAATATTACTTTCAGAATTCAATATAAAACCTGAGTTAACTCAACAGTTTTATACGCTTCACCTATCGTACAGTGAGCGTACATGCATTCAACAACATGGAACTTATCCCCGCGGGAAAACTCACGTCTCTTATCTTCTCTTCGCTTCGCGCCAGTGGGCGCGTACCTTAAGGGCGTGCCTCCTATTTCAGGCTAAGATTTTATATTTACAGTAATTATAAATAAACTTGTAGACTTTTTCAATTGTTTAACTTTCACGACATGATAAATATATACAGCGCATACTTTTTGCATAATTAGCTGCCAAAGTTACAATTTTAACGTTTTAGGGTTTGTACAAATAAGGAGAATTTAATTTAGTGCAGAACTGAAACTTTTTAGGTTTAACTGCATTGCCACTGGCTACTTCAAGAAATAGTTGGAATTTCTTTCAGAATATATTAATTATTTTACCTGGAATTTCAAAATTCTCAAATTTGTTACGATTTTGACAGTTAAGAAACATGAAATGAGTTTTTGTGATAGAAATGCAAACCCTATGATGAAGTAGCCAGTGGCATTGCAGTTAAACCTATAAAGTTTCAGTTCTGCAGTAAATTAAATTCTCCTTATTTGTACAACCCAAAAACATTAAAAATGTAACTTTGGCAGCTAATTATGCAAAAAGTATGCGCTGTATATATTTTTAATATCGTGAAAGTTAAACAATTGATGGATCTTAAAGTTGATCAGTGATTAATATAAATATAAAATCATGACCTGAAATGGGAGGCACCCCCTTAACTGCTACCTGTTATTACATTATCGATGAATATTCACCGCAATTCCGGGTATGCCCACCTCCTACATTTGTAATATGAATACTGTTAGCTATTTACGTTTTTATCTAACTTTGAACCTTAGTTCACAGTTGTGTCGCAGTTTTTGGCGTGTCCTTATTCGCTTATAGTACATTTATGTCACAAAAACCATTATATAATGTCCACTAGAACCATGAACGAAAAAATGACTATGCCATACTCATTACCAATAGCTAAAGACCTGCAAAATTCGCGGTTTCAGTGGCCTTCAGGATAGACTGCACATACCCCTGTACACTCGGGCCAATAACGCAAGTTCATTGGCTGTTGACTTGTAAGTCGTCTCAGCTGGTTTGTCTGTGATTCGATCCTTCTTTGGTTGAGGGTATAACTGGTTGAGATCCGTCCAGATGAACATTAAGCCAATAGAAAAATGATCTAAGAGGTATATGTGTTTGAATTCGAGCCTATCACCGAATGAATCCGCGAATTTCGCAGGTCTCTACCAATAGCTTAGCAACAACCAGCAATCCGATTGTAACTGTTACAATAATTTATCTTTGTCCATCTGCATTTCTGTACTAATTATTTCTCCACTTCCTTTGATCTATCTACTAACCAATTACCAGTGACTCTTTGCCTTGTTTCGTGTGAGTCCTTTATAAACAGGAAATATATTTTTTTAATGGAAAGCAGTTTGAAATTTTAAATATAGAAAATTGTTGAAATAAAATACGCTTCTAGTTTGCAAACAAATAAAACATAATGTATAAAAAAAATAGACGCTAAGCGCAATAAAACGTTGGTGTTGAATTTTTCAGTACAACATTCGCATACACTGACATAAATATTTGTTTAAATGGTTTATGCTCACTTAGTAAGATCATTTCTTACCAAAATAGTGTACATGAAAGTAACATATATTTAATTTAAAAAAATATTTAATTATCACAAAATGAGTTTACATTAATATTTAATATAAAATTACCTTGATATGAAAAAGCTGTATCCGTCATAATGTTATAGTCAAGAATGCCGTCGTACTTTTACTGTGTTGCAGGCGTGACATTCATAGCAGCAATATCCTTGGGAATGATGTGCTCTGGACTGGTTATGGGGAAATTCAGGCCAGGGGCAAAAGTCGTCCTCAGCTGGAATGTTTTCATTGGCTTATTGCACGTTGCTGGAAGTCTAAGCTTTATTTTCTTAGGCTGTAAAGACAATGGAGTTTATGGTATCGATATCTTCAGAGGCACGTGAGTATAAAAAAAATTCGTGGTCTTTTGATTCTACACGAAGAAAAAATTAAACATCATTATTTACCTAAAAAGAATCAGTCACGCATATTACCTCATATTGTCTTTTTTTTAAATAAAGTATATTTTAATAACAATCATTGATGGGTACAGAGCAAATCACACCATAATTTAATTCGATAAGTAAATTATAAAATAAAAATTTGTTATGCACCACTATGTTTATATGTGATTTCGCATAAAGATCGTTGTAAATTTATTGACGTTATACTTCTTTAGGCGCGTTATGAAAAAATGATGAGAGTGAAATTTTAAGATGCGCGCGCATCACTGAAACACAAAATTAAAAGGTTTAAGTTGCCCGCTAAACCGCACATTAAGTCTCGAAAAAAAGCTACCAACAAAATTGAAATAGAACCTCTATTAGTCACGCATGTTGGCACGCTCGTCGCCTCTGATCACTGTTTTCATATTTATAATATTTATTCACATGTTTCTAGTTTTTACATTCACAACACGTGTTTTAGTTTCATACAAGTGCGAATTATATATGTGCTAATAAATTATATTCAGTAGTGATTTAAATTTAATATTTTGATTAATATTATTTACTATTCGTAAATATTAGTAAAAAAAATTGTGCTTATATACTTTTTCAAGTGCTCCAATATAATTGAGGTTAACTATCCGTATGTATTATTTATTTATATAAATTAAAATATTATTATTTAATATAATTAATACTAAATATTATTAAATTATTAATGTTAAATATTTATTATTGGTTATTTCGCAAAATTAAATGTTTGGTTTATCTTAAAACTTTCAATTATTTTGAGATTTATTTTTTTAATTTAAGCTTAAGTTTTAACAACGTAAGACGTAAAACATTTTGGTGTACAATTATACAACAAATTAAAATATATTAATATATATAGATATAATAGCAATTGAATAATATTAAAATAATTTTTTAAAAAATTGTTTAAGTGAGAAATATAAGCATTTAATCAATTTGTCAGTGTTTGTGTATTAGTTAGATTTTTTTCATAGATTCCGAATAAAACGATGTGAAATTTCACTTTCATTATTTTACACAGAAATTCACTATGATGCCAGAAGCAATTAAGGAGAAGAATGGAAAAATAAAGTTGTGTTTCATATTAACGACAACAATAGGATTTCACTCTATTATATAATTTTCCATAGATATATCTCAGTATTACTATGTACATACAGAAAAATAATAGAAGATTTTATTATTGAGATTCATCTTAGTTGGTTCACCTTATATCGCAATAGTCAAGTATTAATATGAAAAATTAAAAACTATGCTCCAAGCGTTAACAAATAAAAAACTCTACTGTGGTGCATATTCACATTTCAATGAACTACCAAATAAAAAATAGTACTACTTATTTCCTGAAGGGATTTCTTGACAATTAGATTTAAAAGTTGATATAAACACATTTTGGTGAAAAATAAGCAACCGACTCTTGGATAGTGTGTTGTTTAAAAAAAACTTAGTAAATTATATGAAATATTGTTTATATTAATATTATATTTAGAAAGTTTTAAAATTTCACTTTCCAAAATAATTTTTTCAGACCGTTTCTATTTATTTTTATCTTTTTTTAAATGTTTACCATAAAAATACTAAAGGAAAATTCGCAAACATTTTCACTCCGGAATAATAATTGTAGGTTTTACGTATTACAACCAGAGTGGACTTTTAGTAATTTTTCACAAGATGGACAACTGATAACAATATAACCGTAGGATTTCTAATTATATGTAGTAATATATTATGTTAACGTTAGGCATTTAAATGAAATAATGACACAAAAATGAAGTAAACGTTTGTACGTTTCCTAATGAAAAAAAGCCTTTCTAGCTCATTAGTTTTGCTGGTAATATTAAGGCGTGCGCCATTAAACAGAACCAATATTTTTTTTGTGTAAAAAATTTTTTTATACAAAGAGTTTGTCATCTCCAGACCAATGGAATGTATTTCGGAAAGGTAATATTTGTTGACTAATTAGTTTTTCTGAAACTTTGGCCTAATAGTCACAGAAAGATAAGAAATAAATAGTTAATGAGTAATCACCGCAATGACTGGGAAGAAATGAGTGCCTCTGAAAGTTGGAGGGAAATAGAAAGACTTTGTATATAGGGTAGGGTGGGGCTATTTGAATCATTTCAACTTTTGACTCAAATTGCAAAAATTCTATCAAATTATTTTTAGTTATGCACTGAAATTATAGTGCTTCTATGTGTTCTAAACAAGAAAATACAATATAAGATTTTAAAAATGCCATATAACTTTAAACACACCACAAAACAGATTGCCGCGTAAATAATGCACTTTTCTGAAAAGGAGGGGTAAATCGGATCAGGAAGTGGGGCTAATTGGATCAGAATTTTCCCCCTAAAAACTTATATAATATTAAAATATAAATGGTTACAGAAATTTAAAATGAAATTTAAATATTTGCACAACTGTCAAAATGGATTTAAACACTCATGATCATACAATTATCAATTTTTTATGTGTACTTTAATCACATTTTCCACAGTTAAATTGTTTTTGTCCACTAGCTCCTACGCAGTGTTCATGATACCAAATGTTGCACTCTTGACATTGTACCCACTCTCCCTTCTTCTGAGATTTGGTGTCATAATACCGGACTCCACAGAAACCACAGTGTGTGGTTTCTTCGTCTTCTGAAAATGGGACATCACTTGAGTCACTGGAATCATTACAGATTTTCCTCACATATTTTTTAACTTTTTCTTGGCATGTCGCTGGTGCTTCTGATGTTCGTGATTTTCTTTTATTTATTTTTTCTTCCAACAACAGTTTTCTCTTTGCTCCTTCCTTCCTTACCTTCATATTTTCGGGTGATGTTAGATGAAGTGAAGTATTCTTTTTGTTGTTAATTTTTCTCTTCTTTGGCGCCATTTTAACTGGAGATGGCAAAACTTATGAAATTTTGATTTCAGAGCAAGTCAATTGGTGAGATTGTACGTTTGCACTGGAAGGAATGGGTGTTTTTTTGAAGGGCCTGCTGTTGTGTGGAATGGTCCTGGATTGGAGGATGAAGGAGTTTCATTTTGTTCAGGGCCAAAAGTTTCTGAAGGTAGGAACTTGTGGTCGGGTATTCGGTTAGGATTGTAAGGATACAGTCCAGTGCACTCAAATCCTTTAACTGCATAGCCTACAGTGGCAACCTTCCTCCAGGCATTATTAAAAATACAACGAAAAACAAATTTGGTAATCGATGCTGTGGGATTGGTGTGAATGAAGGAAGTAGCTTCTTGGTGATAAAATGTCTTCAAAGGCTTGAAGAAAGTTCTGTCGAGTGGTTGTAGTATAGGAGTGGTGTGAGGTGGTAGTCAAAGAAGCTCAATTTGATGTTCTGTGCAAAACTTTAGACACCCGATTGAATGGTGGGAGATGAGGCCATCTATAATAAGCAAACATTTTCCTTTGACACGATTGTTTTCAAAATGTTCAAGCCAGGCGATGAACAGATCTTAATTGATGTACCCTGATTCAGACATAGTAACCTGGGTACCTGGTGGAGAGCCTTGTTTGTATTCTTCACGCATCCTTTGTCCTTTAAAGATTACAAACGGAGGAATGAAAGCCCCGCTGGCACTACAGCATGCAAAAACAGTAACATTCTCGCCTCTTTCCAAACTTGACAGTGAAGTTACTTCTCTTTTTCCCTTTTCACTGATTATTTTGGATGGTTTGTTGTTCATAGGGAAACCACTTTCATCAATATTATAAATTGATTGAGGCTGGGCCTGAAACCCATTACTGGTTTGAACTTCTTTCAACAATTCATAAAAATTTACAACTGCCTGCTTATTCATTCCCATTGCTCGTGCTTTTGATAGACCTTCAGGTTTTCTTAGTGCAATGATATCTTTGTGACGATTCATGAATCCCATAAACTAGTCTTTACCGGCCATTTTCACTTCGTCACTCCAAGGAACAGTAATGTTATTAATTTTTGAAAATTGGAAAACTGCTTTGCGCACATATATTGGGGTGAGGCCAAAACCACGATTACTCAAAGATTTCAATCTCTCTACAAGATCCCTCTCTTGTGCATCTGAAATAACTGTTGGATGTCCAATAGCCTTGGGTCTGATGTGGGTAAATTCTTCGCCCCTGGCAGCTTTGTCCTTACCCTGTGAAACTCGTCGCTGAAGTGTGGTGAATGGAACATTGAAATGTTCAGATGCTGCACGTAAACTCAGATGTCCTTGTAGTGTGCTTGCTACGGCCTGATTCATATCTTCTTCTTTCTACTTCAAATACCTACACATCCTTCGATTTATATTTTCTCACCATCTGAAAAAAATTTGGAAAACAAACCATTTTTTTCCAGCTTTTGGTAATATTATGTTACAGGTCAGCATACAGTCTTAGAAAAGCATGTCTGGACACTATTGGCACTTAGGGTTATTACCAGAAACTAAATCATTTTATAAGGAGGCAAATTCGACAGCGTTTGTAGGTAGGGTCAATGCGAGTATCCATACCAGTTCTAGTAAAGCCATGCTTGCAAGTTAAAACTGGAAGAACAAATTTGCATTTTTTAAAAAAGTTTTTAATTAATCACTTTAATCTTTGATAAAAGGTCTGAATATTGTTTTTCAAATGCTATCAACGAGTCCAAAAGTATCGCACATTAAATTATAGCATGGTAAAAGCAAACAAAACAAATTTAATGACTTGCACGCACGTATAAACTAAACCCATTTTAAAATTAAAAACATTTTTCCCCACCTTCATTTTTTACAAATAGCTCTGAATTTTGTTAGAATTATTTTAACCTAAATATGCGTATCCGGATATTAAAAACATACAAAAATTTATTCACGTAATCCTAGATCAAAACAGCATCATTAAAAACACAAAACAATGATAGACACACTTCACTCAGCGCAGTTCGCGATGTAGGTAATGTTTTCGAAGAAATGTATAAAATTTGTAGAGCCACAGTGGCTACCTGTAAACTGCTTAAACTCATTCTTCCACGAAAAATAACAAACTGCAGCGCAAACTCGATAAATATGTCGTGCCATGTCCGAAAAACGCTGATCCAAATAGCCCCTCTCAAAATGATTCAAATAGCCCCTTGTGATTACTCTTCGAAAAGGGCTAGTAGTTCCTCCAAAAATCAACTGATCGCGCAAGTTGTATCATAAGCATGCGTAGAAAGAATGGCGCTGTAACCACTGAAGAGAGAAACTTTGAGGAAATACTTATTTTTACGTCAGACCTTATATTCTGCATAGAGAAAATTACATGAGTATAAAACAAGGTAAAGGACCACTTACCTGTACAGATTCAAATGCAGTTTAGAAGGCTTCTAAATAGCGCCATCAAAATAATTCCTCAGAACATATTTCAACATATTCCTTCTAAAACGCAAGCTTGAATGTGACGTTGCTGGTGCATCAGGATCTAGGCCCAGCAGGCCATAAGCTTATTTTGATCCGAATAGCCCCTTGATTCAAATAACCCCACCCTACCCTAGGTATTTCATGATTTATTTACTAATATTTAAGTACCAATAACTAATTACATATATATTAATTTTAAGAAACATCTATCTTTACATTTTTACTTTACCTTAAGGTATGTTTTTTAATTAATTTATAATAATTCATAGTTATCAATTTACATAAACATGTATAATTAAAAACATTTCAGGACTAATTTTCAGAACGAGTGCAATGACATGTGTGATTGCCGAAATGTGAAATACCAGCCTGTTTGCTATGCTGAGAAGAGTATCACATTTTTCTCCCCTTGTCATATCGGATGCAAGTCTAACTACCTTGATACTAATGGATCAATTGTGGTAAGTGATTAGGCCTGACTAGCTTTATAGCAATAGCTTCTGGCGTGTATTCGGCTTATATGAACACCTAATACAGCATTGTGAAATACATGGCATTTTTGAGAATACGAATATCAATAATGAGTACTGTATTGACAAATGTATGTACGTCGCTATTTCGTGAATTATAATATCTACCAGCTTTTACTTTAACTATGTTACAGTAACATTATAATACTTCGCTGATGAGACGGAAAGCATATTATCTATATTCTAAACACTAGCAAATTAAAACTATGTAGGACTAGAGTGGTCGTGATTGTACTTCCGTTTTTCGTATTTGAGTTTTCAGATAAATCTCGCATATATTTGTTGGTAAAACTTTATTTAAAAAATACACTAGTTCCATAGTTACATATTCAACTGTGCCCTAAATACTGAAAAAAAATAGTAATAAACCTATGCATCTCGTTTTTAAACTCTGAAATTGTTTCCTGTGAATAATTATTTTAAAAAAAATTCATTTAACTTTCCTACTGTTTTACGTGTAAATATTCTCAGAAATTTGGAAATATTTTTTCCCCCTCCACAATATTTCACCAACTGCACTTGCATACCTGACATGTGGTTCAACAAGAGCTCACCAAATAGGGCTGGGGAACATTCTGCCTCAGCAACGGGGTCCTACCTGGACGAAGCAAGCGTCACTATAGCCAATGGACCATGTCCAGTTGACTGCTCCGCTGTGCTGCACACGTTTCTCGGCATATTGTTTGTCATCGAGCTACTGCTTGGCTCTGGTCGTGTGGCGAACGTCGTTCTGAATTTCAGGTACGTATACTTCACTCTGAAAGTGGCATTCACCATTGGGCGGTATGCAGTGCAATGCAAATATAACTACGTTAGTAAAAACATTTATCATTTTGACGTGACAACGTCTAATAAATCGATGAACGCCGGCTGCACGCACGAAAAAGTGTCCCGTTACGCTCATTGTACGCTTGCGCCGCATCTATCTCTCTTACACTCGATTGGAACAACCATCGATTTGACTTTTTCGAGGCAAATTAAACTAGAAACACTCCCATTCGTTTCCTAATTTTCCTTTCATCGTCCTATCCTTAACAGAATAACACAGATTGGAAGAAGTTAAATAGCAAACATGTATAAAAGTTATAGTTAAGATAATCTCTTCGTTAAAGTAATAAACATATTTGAATTAATGAGTGCAAATAAAAGTAAATTCATCAATTAAATTGTAGATTTAATTTCACTCCTTTTTTTTGTATCCATACAAAATAGTGATAATTCAATAAAAATGATTCAATTTTATTCAAAAAAGTATGCAATCATTTCATCAATGTTTTGTTATGACGTTGTCACGTTAAACTATCGTCCGTAAACCGACTTTACCGACAACCAATTTTTTAAATAACATGATTGGTGTCAGCTTTCGCTCTCAGTTCAAATTAGGTAAATAACCAGGTAACGCAATTTATATGGATAAGAACAAACGATAAACAGACAATGATTAGTTGTCTGTGTAACAAGACTGAAAGGTAGAAACCTTCAAATGTCGAAGGAAAGAATCAAGAATTCGAAAGTGTAAGGATGAAGTAATGATGGTAATTTAGACTTGGTTATTGGTTAAATTGAAATTATGTCTGGTTCAATGTAATGTGTGAAAAGTAAAAAAAAAAACGGTTTGTATAGTGTACTATAAAAGCGAGACAGATAATGGGACTTCTTTAATCGTAAAAATGTTGTGTTAAACGATATTTTTATTTATGAAAAGGGTGGGAGTTAAAAATCAAACTTTCTCAGAGTAAACATCTTTATTCAAGAGAACACGTATATATTTCATTGGGCATATTTAAAACAAAATTATTTTGCAACATCTTTCTTGAAGCTTAAAAATTTGTAGTTTTTTTCCCATTTTTCATAACAAAAAAACATATAAGTAATTCTGCATACATTTATGAGAAAAAACCTACTTGTGTACAATTAAAAAAAATTTTTTGCTTAGGTTTGCGTCCGTCACTTTTTCGTCCGTCGCCACCACGCATCTAGACAAGTGACATACGACTTCCCTTTACCCGTGCGTCACAATATTTTCACAATGGATTGCCAAAAATCCATGGTTTCTTTCTCAGAGATTTAGTTCGACGTTGCTTGTTATTTAAACCGTGTTCCTGCACGTCTTGTGTTAGCAAACCCTCGGAGAAATTTAGAATAATAGTTTAATTGTTCGAACGTAACATTTAGCAGCCGTTGTGTTACCATTCAAAATACCTAACCGAATAAATACATTCTCTACTGGCGTGAATTCTGGCGCCAGTTTACCGGCGCAACCAAGCCATTTACATAATCCATTCGTCCGTCTGGCATGAGTTTTACTAACTTTTGACGGACGGGTGGATTGAGTTTTTCTTGCACTCTGATAGGCTGCAGGTCATGTCCGATTGACGGACAGACGAGACGGGCTATTGTAATCTCAGCTCCGAGCAAGAATGTCAAAATGTTTGCAGGTTGTAATACTTTGGTTAAGGTTAATTCTACTATAGGTTAGGAAGAAAACGGGTTTTCTTATGGACGAGTTTGGCACAGCGAAAAATTATGCTACGAGTATGCGCTGTGCTGCAACCAGGTAGAAAATGGCCGACGAACGTATTTTAAATGTAGCTAACTATAGTCCTTTGTGATTCAAAAACCAAAATTTTGGAATATTTAACACAAATTTAATAATTTAATTTAAAATTCGCAATAATCTGCATAAATAAATAAAATGCATTTAAAAGCATTAAAACAAATGAATGTGTTCACCCCGTCGAACCTCACTGTTATCTAGCGGGGAAACAATTTAGTGTGCCAAACTTAAAACATCGATCTTCCTAACCTGTAGTAGAATTAACCTTACTTTGGTATTTTAAGAAATCCTGTACTAACGCCTTGTGGTTTCAGATGTGTCGATGAAAAGGATAAGACCCTGGCTCAAGGACTCAGCCTGTTAGTTATCAGTGTCTTCGGATTTTTACCCACGCCGATTATTTATGGAGCTTTGATGGGTGAGTTTTCTTGCAGTGACTTAATTCGTGAAAATAATACCATATTAACCTAAACTTTTGGGGATAGTAGGTATACGGGATGTTCGCTGATTGAAGGGCATAAATGTAATGGGTGGCAGGGATGCCCTAACAAGCAACTTCTGTCAAGAAACATATTTCCCGGAAACGGAACCTTGATGCGAACAGTAGCGCGCACATTTGAATTTGGCGGGCTTCAGACACCACTCCACTGGCTGACGGGACGTTCTAATGCGCCGCGGGAAGGGATTCCTAATGCATAGAGACCTGCAAAATTCGCGATTTCAAATCCCTAAAGGATAGACTCCATGATCCTCTATGCACTCGTGCAAATTACATCTGCTGATTGGTTACCGACTCGTAACACCTGTTGACTGGAATGATCGTGATTCGCTAAGTCTTCTGTTGAAGATTTTTCATTGGCCCAGAGTCCTTCAGATAAACTGTGGCCCAATCACTGAAGCAAAATCATGTCAAAAGTATTTGCACTCTATCCTATCGCGAAATGAATCCGCGAACTTTACAGGTCTCTACTAATGCAGCGTCTAACATAGCACGGCTGACGCACAGAGGTTGGTTCCTATGCAGCGTCAGTCTCCGTCAAGGCCTGGTACTGAAAGTATGAGTGAGGTCGGTAGGCAAAGTAAAGTTGCTGAGACATGACTTGCCTGACTCAGAAAGCGGCCCTAGAGTTAGCCACACGTAGCAGCGACCAGCATGAAGGTGTACAGCATTATGTCAGCCCCTGTGAAATGAATTCCGGACAATACCCTCGATTTTGTCTCGCAGTATGTTGTGCATCGCCCTTCACGGTGTGAAACTCTCCGCTTCAGACAGTTGCTGGTTAAGGGGGTGCCTCCCATTTCAGGTCAAGGTTTTATATTTACAGTAATTACAAATAAACTTGTAGACTTTTTCAATTGTTTATCTTTCACGAAATGAAAAATATATACAGTGCATACTTGTTTCATAATTAGCTGCCAAAGTTACATTTTTCACATTTTTGGGTTGTTCAAACAAGGAGAATTTAATTTATTGCAAAACAAACTTTTTAGGTTTAACTGCAATGCCACAAGCTACTTCAAGAAATGGTTTGAATTTCTTTCAAAAAATATTAATTAATTTTACCTGGCATTTCAAAATTCTCAAATTTGTTACGATTTTGACAGCGAAGAAACAGGAAATGAGTTTTTGTGATAAAAATTCAAACCCTATCATGAAGTAGCCAGTGGAATTGCAGTTAAACCTAAAAAGTTTCAATTTGGCAATAAATTTAATTCTCCTTATTTGTACAGCCCAAAAACGTTAAAAATGTAACTTTGGCAGCTAATTATGCAAAAAAGTATGAGCTGCATATATTTTTCATTTCGTGAAAATTAAACAATGGAAAAAGTCTTAAAGTTGATCAGTGATTAAAATAAATATAAAATCATGACCTGAAATGGAAGGCAACCCCTTAAGCCTCTACAAGGTCCTTCTATTCTGTACACGTTTGTTGTGAAAGCTCTTTTGTCAAATGCGCACTGCTGCTGCTGGTCGTGGTATGTGTACATGCTTGAGTTTGAGCGATTAGCGCAGTTTGGACCGTTAGTGTGCACGGTGCTGCGATTACAAACTTTACAAACAGCAATAGCACGGAAGACTTATCATTCGCAGAAATGGCAAAATATTGACGGCATTCGATCAGGAGAAAATAATTCTGAACCCTGGTGCAGGAAATACTTTTAAATACTACTCTTATTGAATGTTTTTTATGAACTAAGGCCATTTTCATGTCAGTCCTAACATGTACTGAAAGCATGAAATCAAGTGGTATACTTTTTTTGGATTATCCATTTGCGTGTAGTATTCGTCTTAAAATTCATTATTTCAAGTATATCATTCATAAATAAATTAAAATAGGTTTTTTTTCGAAACCCTGAAACACTCAGTTCTGCGGTCTTGGAAAAACTTAATTTTTATTACTTTAACCCTGAATTCTACCAATAAATCTCTCAGGTACCCGTGGTTTCAAAAAAAAACCTATTTTTAATTTATTTAAGAATGTGGTATACTAAAAATAAATAATATCAAGACGTAGGCTGCATAGAAATGGTTAATCTAAAACCGTGTACCACATTAGTTCATGCTTTCAGTACAACTTTAAGAATTTATTTAAAATCATGTGCCAAATACACCAAATACTATAAGCAATGTAATTTAGGTTTATACTCCCTGAACAGAACCATTTTTTTTATGCAGATGTAACGTGCTTGGTATGGGATTCGAGTTGCGATTCGAAAGGGAACTGTTGGCTATACGACAACGACAAGTTTCGTCTATACTTCAACCTTATGGCAGCAGGTAAGTTACTCGTGGCATGCACAGCGTACATTGACCATTTTATGTATTTATTGTAATTATGTGATGTTATAACTTTTGTTGCCAAATATCTGTTCGGTTCGATTCAAGGCTGGGTCAGGGAAATTTATTTTCTGTGTCCAGGACTGGGTGTTGTGTTGCCTTTTACGTCCATACCACGGAAGGCAATTCTAAACCAACGCATAATCCACTTTCCATGAAAACCCAGGTGCGCCACGGTTTCAACCACCCCCTACATTTCCCATGCTCAGACACGAATATCAAAGCATTCCCTTCAAAATTATCATCATCACCAAAATCATCTTCGAAATCATCATCAGAATCATATTTAAAATCACTATCATTATCAAAATGGTTTATAAACCATCATCGTTATCGGAATCATCTTTAAAATCATCATCATTATCACAATCATCTTTAAAATCATCCTCAATTAAATCTTATCACCACCAAAAATAATTACGGGCATACTTTATTTGGTAACATTTGTCTGTCGCAGAAAATTATGACTCATAAACAAGAAAAAAAAGTATACAGAAAAAAAGAGCACAAATACACTAAACAATCTAAAGTAGGTAGGGGCGTGAATTTTTCCCGAAAACATTTTGAAACAAGCTGAGTGTGAAATCGCTGTAACATCGTCTGCACTTCATGATTGGTCAGGTTTCTATCAGACATATGTCTACTGTCAGCACACGAATCACAGCAATTGTGTGCAGAAGCGAACATAATGGCTTATAATGCAGACGGCAGTCAAGTAAAAGGAGGAAAATCGCTGGCACGGGGATACCTTAAAAAAAGTCTAATGAACATTAAGATGTTTTCTCGAAAATTACCTGCCCTTTAAAATAGGCTGTTTTCGAAAAATGGGTTTCATTTCTGTAACAGACAAATGCTCTACTATTGCGTATGTCCTCGACATATCCCCTATTGCATCAATATGTAAAGCAAAATTCACACTTCCAGATTAATTACATATTATGTAGCATAAATGTTTGAAGGCAATAATTTTTTTTTCAGGAGCGATAGCAATTTCGTCCTTGTTGGATATGAAATTACTTTCTCTAGCAAAGAATCTTAACTTATATGATGCTGAGATTGAAGAAAAAGAAGAAATCGTATCGGAAAATAAACCCAGCATTTTTGTGAAAGTCAAAAACTAGCACCACTTTCACGTTTGTGCCATAATTACTCATCTCAGCATCCTAATGATGGTGGGCAAATTATTTCAGCTTTGATGAACCCTACAATAGACTAATTTATATATAATTTAAGTGTTTAATTACTTGTTAAGAATGATAATAGACAGGTAATACTTTCATTAATTTTAAATTAATATACAAATCAATTTGTATTTTAGATTTTTTCAGTCTCTCTCACACACCTTATTCCTTCAAATCTCATTTCCTTCCTACCTTCTTTCTGTGACAATTAACATCCGTTATTATGGAAAATGTTTCACCATTTACTGACAAATATGAAATGTACAACTAATTATTTTATTTACTACAAAATTGCTTGTTTCGTAATTTTCACCGAAAATAAATTTTTTCTCTTGTGGTTGGTTATTATATTTTGTTTAAAATTGTATATCTAATATTATAGTAAATATTTGTGCTAAAAGAACGATTTTATGTTAGATTTACATATATTTCAAATCATTATTTAGCAATTGTTACTACTGACATTAGATACAGTTAAATAATTGTAACCAATATTTTAACTGCAATTTCAGTACCTACCTTTTTTTTAATTTTGCTTTACTTTTTTTAATAATATGAAACACTTTTTTATACGGTGTAATTAATTTAAAATAATGTTTTTATCACTACTCTATTGCGAACAAAGAAAACTAATTATAAAACAAAATATACGGGTTTTAAAACTTAAAAAATAAAAGATATGTCTAGTTGCATTGCTTTTGTAGCCTGCAATGATAAAAATAAAATGTTATTCTTAAAAATTTTGTAGGCTGTTAATTAACCTGGTAACCTGCTATAACTCCGAACTACGTAATAATAACTTCAAGAAGTTTCGACAGATTGAGTGTTCTGAAAAAAAAAAATCGTGAAATTTTATGCTCAAAGGTTTAGTAATTTTACATTTTTGTCATGATTTATATATATTTTTTAAATTAGTACAGTTGGTGTTATCCTACGAAAATGTTTCAAGAAAATCAAATTTAGCTTCAGGCTTCGGTAAAAGCACACGAATGTTCACATTTTATTATAATAACCGAGGAGTTAAATTACACATTTGGATGCCTAGGTGAAATCACGCATACATCACGTGTTAAATTTATCAGTGTCTTTTTTATCCCGTACACTGTACTTTTAGATCAAAACAGACGTCATTGTAAAAGTACACAATATTTGTCAAAGTAAATATTTAACTGCAAAAAAATATATAAATTTTAATTTATACTGACAAACCCCCATTTAATTTACATTATGTTACGAAATATGTTCTTTATTACTTAATAGTTTCTTAATTTGCACTATGGTCGATTGGTTAAGACATTAACCTAATAACTAAAAGGTAGTGGGATACTCATCTAAGTAAAAGTTGTCAATTAATAGCAGTAAGTTCCTAAATGAAATATTTTTGTAAGTAGTATAATTAATTAACATGTTCGTTATTAATGCAAATTTACTCAACGATGCGGTAAATTTAACTGGCAGCTGTGGTAAAAAATTTGCATGCAAGCAGTAAATTTATACATCACAGGGTAAAAAAAAAACTCCAACAGCAATGACAATTTTCCAAAACATAGCAATTATTCTTTTGCACTTTCGATAGTAAGTATTTTTACTGTAGCAGAAGATTAAAAGTAAATCAACACATATATGTGAAAAAAATTACAAAAAACACTAACGTCTATGGAGACTCTGCTGCCACATAAATTAAATGCAAAATGACAGGTTTTTTTTACAATGGTGGTTATGAAATTTTGCCACTCATGTTTGTCAATGTTTATCAAACTAGCTAAATCAAGTGTAAAACTACAATTTCCGTAGGACATTCCTTTCATAATATTTTTTTTATTTTGTCTAAAATATGGAAAATTAAACCACAATAATTAATGATTTTAATTTGTGTTAATAATTCATAATATTTAGTAATGATTTTTGACATCAGCTAAAATAACAAGTTTACGATAATTTAGTTTTAATTGTAGCAAAAGTAGATATTTTTAATAACTTGTGAGCTAATTTTTGTCGATATTTATTTTTTTTCAATTAATTTAATTAATTTTAAAACTATTTTATTTTAAAAAATTGCTTTTACTACCAAAATAATATTCTCTAGTGAATCAGTAGTTTTGATATAATTTTCATTTAATGAAAATGTTCCTGACTAAAAAGAATAAAAACAATTTGGGAATTGTTATTGTTTTTCCTTCTCATCATGCATTCAAATGAATTTCCAATTCAATATATTTTCAAAAATTTATTTCGACAACAAA
This sequence comes from Bacillus rossius redtenbacheri, assembly GCF_032445375.1. Lineage (NCBI taxonomy): Eukaryota > Metazoa > Arthropoda > Insecta > Phasmatodea > Bacillidae > Bacillus > Bacillus rossius. Next base: position 5,287,717 of record NC_086331.1, on the reverse strand, counting down.
ATTAATTTTAATACTATCGACAAGCAGAGGTTAAGACCTAAACTCATAACATTATATTTTAAGACGAAACACAACTAAATGAAAACCTTTGATTGCAATATACACTGTAGCAGACTTTAAAAATACATTGGTATAGGTATCTGCCGTGGTTTAAAAAATAATTTTCTAAAATAGACTTCTAAATTTTCCCCTTAGAAATATCTCTTGTTTTACCTTATAATAACTGGTTAGTATTTTATTGTTAATTAGTATAGCGGTAGGATCCAAGCTTTAATTATTTCCTGTGATCGTTTGCACCAGAATGTTTCCATAATGACTACAGTGACTTAAAGGTCATGGTCTGCTAAACTTCAAGGTCACCTGTAACTGCAGTGATGTTTACAATCAATGTTGCCATTCCACAGCCTATAATGGAAAGAATTAACTTTGATTCACATTTATCAGTGACAGTCTCAATGGTAAAGGTACCATCAGCATCGGTGACTTTTGTGGTGACAGTACCATCAATGGTGACGAACCCAAGATCGACTGTGCCATAAGCAAACGGCACCCTGATGTCATCAGCATGAAAGAAAACGTCGCAGTGAATGGCATGGGAGTATGTGAGAGGTGGACAGTCCCAGTCCTATCAGCAGAGACGACCTGACATCTAGTGACACTGACAAAACCACACAGTAAAAAGGTTTGGTAACATTCCTAAACATGCAATCGAAGATATTAAATCATAAAATTCTAAGGGGAATTTAACAAACAAATATGGTACATAGCCTATGCATTTAACTTTTCCCTAAACGAATGTAGGAGAGACACCAAATTTCGATTGAAAATCCACCACGAAAATGATAGTTATCTTTGAAAGATTTGTGCAATGGGAGTGCATGACTTGATGTAGGCTTTTGGAAATACAGAAGCATAGCAATGGCGTATGTCCAAAAGCCTACATCAAGAAAATGATAATAGGATAATAACTGCAATTACATGTACATGAAATGGAATGTTTTAAACACTTTTTTGAATGCAACTTTCATGGCAAACACAATGGGTGCAGTAGCATCCGATGCACTGACATTAGCTGAGGTAACGTCATCAACTCTGCCTGGTGATAAAAGAGGTCGTAGGTTGGTTTCTCTTCGGAGGAAGGACATTTTCGTTACATGCTTTATGAATACTACTTATACATAATGTTAATAAGTAAGTTATTAAGTAAGCTGTATTACTCTGATACAGCCGACATAAAAACAATGGCGACCTACATGAGCTGTAAAATTTAATGTATAATTATGAAATCATAATGACGCTACTTGTGTTGAATTGGTATAGAAATACGTATGTAAGAAAAATTTTTCACTAAGCTTGCACTTCCAAATGAGGAAGTGTTAAAATCTATAATATTGCATTGTTATGGACTACTATCCTATCTAGCTCCACAATGACTTCAAGGACACAGGAGGTGAGGTGTGAGACGGCATTACAAGTTTCCATAACATACCCGTTATTATTTATTATGTCTTTCCCTTATTGCAATGGATGGGTGGCATCAGACAATAACAGAATTCTTCTACGCAGCATCATAAAACTTTAAAAAAATTACAATTAATTATCTGATATAATTGTTACTTCTCAAACAATTGGACATAATTATTACTTCTCATACAATTGGAATCCACAATAAAAGTCATGGATCAACACAGCACAAGAATATCTGGTTAAGAGAAATAGACCTGAATGACATCCCACTCGATCCACACAAACTAATGCTTATTATCGTTACAATACTAACGAGTAGGTTACACTTAATTATTAAGTATGTCAGAGCACAAAATTTTTAACGTGACAACGTCTAATAAATCGATGAACGCCGTCTGCACGCATAAAAAAGTGTCCCGTAACGCACATTTTCCCGTTACGCTGTGTCCCGTTACGCTCACTGTACGCTTGCGTCGCATCTATCTCTCTTCCACTCGATTGGAACAACCATCGATTTGACTTTTTCGAGGCACATTAAACTTCAAACACTCCCAGAATAACACAGATTGTAAGAAGTTCAATAGCAAACATGTATAAAAGTTATAGTTAAAATAATCTCTTCGTTAAAGTAATAAACATATTTGAATTAATAGTGCAAATAAAAGTAAATTTATCAATTAAATTGTAGATTTCATTTCACTCCTTCTTTGTATCCATAAAAAATAGTGATAATTCAATAACAATGATTCAATTTTATTCATAAAAGTGTGCAATCATTTCAACTATGTTTTGTTATGACGTTGTCACGTTAAACTTTCGTCCGTAAACCGACTTTACAGTCAACCAATTTTTCAGTGATAGACATTTGTGGCTCATTAAGAACTTCTTTCTATGAGCGATTTCGAAAAGAGAATAATGAGAACTCAATTACGATGTTAAATTATGCTCTGTATAGCGCGTCTCGATGCACTGATGCTGGCTACAGAGAACTTCAACACTATGCTATGACTATAGCTGAAGAGATTTTAGTATGGGATGAACTTGACACTATGCTACGACGATGGTTGAAGTTATGCTAGTTTTCTTGACACAAGATAACTTTGATATTATTATTTACCTAAACCATTATACGCAAAAACTTTTATTTTATAAAAAAAAATATGTTTACCACAAATGAATATGCCTATTTAAAACATTAAAGGAATGTATTTTTTAAATACTGGATAACATATGCCTATAAAATACCAAACAACATATGCCTAAATGCTACCACAGTTTAACAAATAATTAAGACTTAAAAGTAAACACATTACACATAATAAGAGGTATAAAAGAAATGAACTCCTTTAATTTGTTTAATACTGTGGGTAAAAAATACTTCATATGTGAAATATTTAAAAAGAATAACTTAACTTATTTATGTTTTTAAAAAACTATATAGAAATATTACTAATTACAAAGGAATACTACACAGTAAAAAAAATATGGCAGTAAGCTAGTGCTATAAGGCTATAAGCATACTTCTAATAAAAATGCTTACAGCATTGTTATAGTGGTAGTCAGCACATATGTCAATCAATTTTAATAGCCCGTCATCACCCAGTTCTATAAAAAAGATGGTGGTTTTCCGAATTTAAACATAACTAGTACTATAAGTTTGGCATTTATTGTATTTAAACGTATCTTTCTTTAGTATTTTTTTATTGTGGCACCAATGATTATAAAAAGAATTATTTAAATTTTAAACTTAACTAGTACTATTAGTTTAAAATTGGCACGAGTAGTGAAAAAGATTGCAGCCTATGGAAGACAATATTTGTTTTAAATTTATGCGCCAGTAATAAAGCTAGCGGCAACAGCAGAAGACGTATTTTTAAAATATGCTGCTAGCAGCTAGTAGGTAGGGGAGACTGTTGTACCTTGAGCATAGTGTACCTTGGAACATTGGTGGATTTGAGGAAGTGCTACCACCTAGCGGGCTCAATCCATAACTTGGTTGTGAAGAATGACGCTAGGTGTCTCTGACGGCAGTTCTGTCTCGTTTTACTGGGAATTGTGCGATGTTGTAATAAAACAATTTTTGAAGTTTCGAAAGTAAATATTTCATGCGTAGTTCTTCTAATTTTTTAACGGAAACAAATATGTGTTTGAAATCATCATCACCTAGAATATTTTGCTGAACTTGTGGTGAGTAGATTCATACGTTCTAATCAAAGTTTTCATCTAACCACTGGTTTAGGGCGCCATGTTTGTTAATTTTCGCTACCTCTTGTACCTCGGCACACGCATCATCTTGTACCTTTGAACATGTTCCAAGGTACATTATGCTATCTTAATTTGTTACAGATCGCTATGCCAAGAAGTAGGTAAGTGTGGCATGAAGAGGGCCCCAGTTGATCCAGCTGCTACGAAAAAGGCTGTAGAAGCTGTTTTGGCACCTCCTGAAACGAAAATATCAGTTAGAGAAGCATGCAAAGTATTCAATGTTAAATTGGCTACTTTGTCAAGACAAATTTCGCAATTTCGTAATTCTGAGAGTGAAATTTTTCATTACAAAACTAACCTTGACATAAGAAAAATATTTTCTGATGCTGAAGAAAATGCTTTGCTAAATTACATTTAAAAAGCAGCAAAAATGAACTATGGTTTATCTAAAAAAGGTGTGCGAGAGTTAGCATACAAGTTTGCCTGTGCGAACGACATAAAATATCCTCAGAATTGGGATGAGCAACAACTAGCTGGAGAAGAATGGATGAGGGGATTTATGAAGCGTCACAGTGACCTATCTATTAGGACCCCGAGACCCACAAGTCTTAGCAGAGCTACAAGCTTCAACAAACATAATATTGATGCTTTTTTCGATAATGTTGAAAGCGTTCACAATCGCTTTGGGCCCATTTCACCCGACCGCATTTGGAATTGTGACGAGACAGGAATGTCTACAGTCCAAACTCCAGGGAAAATCGTAGCTCCAAAAGGAATAAGGCAGGTCGGGAGTGCAACTTCTGCAGAACGTGGTAACCTTGTCACACTCATCACGTCAAACTTCATACCGCCAATGTTCGTTTTTCCCCGAGTGAATTTCAAGGACAGAATGTTGTATGATGCTCCACCCGGGTCAGTTGGTGCTGCTGTAATCTCTGGATGGTCCAACGAAGGTACATTTCTACAATTTTTAGTGCATTTTATTAAATTTGTGAAGCCCTCCAAAGAAGAACGTGTTCTGTTATTCATGGACAATCATGAGATTCATTTGAGCATTAAAGCTCTTGACATGGCATCTAACAATGGGGTGATAATCGTAACATTCCCCCCGCATACCTCACACAAATTACAGCCCCTTGACTTATCAGTGTATGGGTCTCTTAAGTCTTGTTACAATCACTTAGTAAGTGCGTGGCTTGTCAACCATCCAGGTCAAACTTTCAATATCTATGCGGTAGGAGAAGTTATGGGTAAAGCATTTCCACATGCTTTCACCCCTACGAATATTATGAGTGGATTTAGGATAGCTGGAATTTTTCCTTTTGATAGGGAAATTTTTCGTGACGAAGACTTCTTACCCTCATATGTCACAGATAGGCCTGACATAACTGTAGTTATACCTTCTTTTGAAGTATCTGTAAGCCAAGCCAATGATGGGCCAAACAATGCTACATCAGATGTTTCAGTAGGCTTACAGGAAAGCATACCAACTGACGAAAGTGAACTGACTGCTCCAGGTTTATCTGTTGTGGTAGTTGAGCCTACAGAGTCTTTACCCAGAACTAGTAAAGGGGTAAGCCAAAGCATGGCCCTATTGCCAGAAGACGTCATACCATATCCCAAGGCCAAGGCAAGGAAATCTTTAAAGAAAGGAAGAAAACAAGGAAGGACATTGATTGCGACTAATTCCCCGGTAAAGCTTGAAATAAAAATGAATAAAGAAAAAAGAGACAGAGTAAAAAGAAAACATAATCTTAATGCAAATTCAAAAAATGTGAATACTAAAAAAGATAAACCTAAAAAATTAGACCAGCGAAAGAAAAAAATTTTGGTTCAGAAAGAGCTTCTGCAGGCTTCATCATCTGAAGAAGAAGAAGACGAAGCTGTCACCTTCATTGAAACTGATAGCAGTGAAGAAGAGGCTTACATTTTTTGTAATGGAACTTTTAAAGAGGATGCATCAGGTGAACAATGGATTCGATGCACATCTTGCAAACAATGGGCACATGAACTATGCGCTGATACTGGTACCTTTGGGTGGAAAACCTACCTTTGTGACTTTTGCAAAGGATAAAAAAAACTTTATGTTACACGAAAGAAATAAGTGACGATGGCATAACTTTACAAATTGAACCATATAGTTTGTGTATGATATGCATGTACCTTAATATTATTGTAAATAATGCATAATAGATATAAAATCACAACTGTATTTGTAGAACTTAAAACTGTATTTTTTTACTTATATTTTAAAACTATTTACTCTGTTTTTCAAGGTACAAGAGGGTGTGTTCCGTGGTACATGACCATGTTGTACCATGGAACACTTTGCATGACATTATATAGAATTTTTTTGTTGTTAAACAGAGGCGTGAAACATATAAACTCAAATAGAAAGTTGTTAAAATATCTTCAATAGTTATAATAAATATTTTTTCGGTTCAAAAAAGTGTAATAAAAAATTTAAAAAAAATAGAATCAATAAAGTGTTCCATGGTACAACAGGCTCCCCTACTATAAGTTTAAACTTGGCGAGCCTCTGGGTGTACCGCTGCCTAACTGAAAGCATAATATTTCTTATTTATTTCTTCCTCCCTCAACAGATGCTCTGGCCTAGAAACAACTCGCTGTCCTATCCATGACATTAATATAGAGAAAACACTTTTTCTTGATTTTTCTGAGTTTCCCTCCATAAAACGGCGAGCTTTGGTTTGACTCATAATGAACCTGATTGATTTTATCTTGCACACCCAAACACCTTATTTAGTACGTGATTTTATAGAAAACCTTCATAGGGTACGATGGACTATGGTAAAAAAACCAAAACTCTACCAAAGTTTTGTCCTTACCTCTTTTCCTTTTGATTTTAAATACAAAAATATATTGTGAATGTAAATTGTGAAAAGTTTGATTATGCGTACTGGAGCCTCTGCCCACAAATGTACCACTGAAAATGTTCCATTTGTCAACTGCCTGAAACTATTTGTCAATAAAAACAAATTTTGAAAAAATGGCTAGCGTCGCTGCCTACCAATCTGCGTCACAGGGTCCGGGGTGCGGTCGTCACAATAAATGTTTTTATTCTTAAAAATGACATCAGCACTATCTAGCTTCGAAAATATGAACCAAATGGCTACTGACTATTATGTCAACAGCAGACAGATCTGCACCACGCCCATCTCGCCACACCCACCACGCCCACCTCCAGACATACACACCTGCCAGTCGCTTTGGGGAGCAAAATGTCGCTTTTTTACCCCCACCCCATTATTCTGGTGTCTCCTCTACTAGTTTTGATGTGTTTATCCACTGTTGCCATGTGTGTATTCGTCTGCCAGATATATATTCCAAACATTGTAATGTAATTATTTAAATGTTAATTGTTAATTAAAGTAATGTACAGTATTCATTTGTCTCCCCTATTTAAAAGAATAATGTTCACTGTGTGACTACACTGCAAATCTCAGCCTGTGTAGTTTCCATGCTCGGCGTACTTTGCACGGGAAAGGTGGCCAACGGTGGCCCAGACTGGCCGAGGCCGCGCCAGTAGCCACTCGCTCGGCACAGGAGTAGGACACATCCGCACACCATGGGGTCTACAACATCTTGTCATCACCATCTATAACCTCCATAACACAAGTTTCTTATCGATTTGCATCGGCCTTGCTTTCGGTGCGGTTCAAAGGAACCTGCCGCATAACTTAATTATTTTGTTCAGAGTAACAAGTTTTCGTGAATTATATTTCCTTTCTTTGTAGTTAACGGGCCGCGTGAACATTCCAACATCGCCCACACTGGGCCATCTACGGATTTAACGGGCCAACTTTCTGCAAAACTATCGACTAATTTTTCACCCATAGGAATCTGTGGTGGGCCATGTTCGTCCTGGGAAACTATGCTTTCAATGGTCCTCCGCCCATACTCCAGTCCAGAGACTACTCATCTCTTGTGAAACATCACTGTTCCAACATATAGCAGAACTGTACTAGATGTAACTCCTCGCGAGACGTGTCAAGCTACCAACATCTGCATATCGTAGCTCCACGTACAGACTCCTTTCAAGCTGCGAGTGTAAATTTAATGTAATTGTGTTATTTTCAGTGTTCCATGTTCTGTAGCTCATATAGTGATTGCCGTGTTCTACATCGCGGATGTGACGTGTCATTAAGACTGTATCCCCGTATCATAATCCGCGGGCCTTCTTGAAACCTGACAGTTGGACACTCGTGATCATCGCCACACCCCTGCTTAAGTTGTAGCCGTAAAACTTGCATATCATAAATACGCAGAGACATGCTCCAGCTCCAACACTATATGGGCTGAGTGCTGTGCTAACACTGTAACACCCCTCGTGCCTCAAAATTGAATTATTTTAAAAGGAGCCTTGGAAACTTGCTGGATAAAAAAAGTTAAATAAATTGAATTACCAGAGGTGACACGAGGTGGGGAACAAACAAAATTTAGGAACTTCCTGTAACAAGCAAGGAAGAAGTGGGTGGATCGTTAAAATCAATAAATAAAAACTACACGATTAACTTGATCTATAGTTTCCCTGTTTTATTTGCCCTGATGAAGTATTTTGTTTCCATTATTTTACACACAAAAGGTTTTAACCAGTTTCAAAGATTAACAAAAAGAGAAACGAAAATGGGCTAGCCCGCGATTATTTAAAACAATTTACATTCTTATTTTGAAATATAAACATTTGCATTATAAGTTTCACACACAAAATTGGATGGATCCGATGATTACATTGAAAATTAGTTCTATTCGTTCTACATGTCCTTGAGAAAAACACTGGTCGCTGGTGGGTTGGTCATCCGCTTAAGATAGTTCGTAGCTAGGTGAAGGGGAAATTTTGAATTTACATTACCACCCGGGGTCTTCAAACGATCACGTCGGGAAGTCGAAACGTTTCTTCTAATGTGACCCACGGAACAGAAGGGGGGGGGGGGGGGGGGGGCCACGAGATGGGAGCAATCAATCTCTCCCCGTCATCGACCCTGTCTGCAACAGTCCAAATCAAAACTGATTAGAACTTGTATACAGGCAGTCTATGGGGCAGAAAATGCCCAAAAAAAATTTAAGGAAAAAAAAAAAAGGGGGGGGTCGCGAATTATCACTCACCAAAACAGGGGAGTTGCCCAGCACGCTGTAGTCGTGGAGTCAACCAGGGTCTGGAGCTCGCGAATTGCGCGGCGGGACGCGGATGATTTCTTCATTTCAAAAAAAAAATTAAAAGCTAAAAAAAATAACTATTACATTTCAGACGGACTAAACTACTTGAAAAAGATTATAGGGATAGCATCCCTCAATTAGGCGACTACATAGTCGGTTGCGGCCGGATGGAAGTTTTGCAAAGTCTCGTCGACTCGCCGATAATCAAACGGTCCGTCTGCAGTCGCGGCGCGAAGTGTCCCGCGGAGAAACGCATCTCGTAATTAAAAGTGCCCGCCGGCTCTTACAGGTGGGGGGGGTCTGGGCCGCCGAAAGATTCCGAACTTGCCCGAATGCGGGCGAAAAAAAAAACTCTGGCAGGAGTTTTGAAGTTGGCATCACTGGGCGACAGTAGAGCGCTCTGTCGGGGGGGGCCTGAGTTGAAAACAATCGACTCGCCGCTGGCGTCCATATAACTCAAGGGGGAGCAGGTGCCGCTCTCTGGCGCCTTAGAGGGTAGGCTAGCGGAGAAGTTCGCGACTTGGTCGCTAGGTAGCACTTGTGCTCAGTTTTAGCGCGCACATTTTTTTGAAGAGACCTTGGGAACGGTCACTGGTGCCCAGGGGGTTACGACCGGTCATTGGTCTTACTTGGAACGGAGAAATGGGGGGGAGGGTAAAAGTGCAACGGCGCTGAGAACAAGCGTCCCGTCGTGGCTGCAGGGGAGCGAACATAACACTAATACGTGATGAAAAAGGCCAATCTCAGCTCGTCTCTGAGAACTGGTCGCCTGCAAGCTACAGGCTTGTCTATGCAGTTAGGGTCACGAAGAGAAATGATATTACAGGCTTGAGGCGTGACTGAAGGCGGGGGAAACGGTAAGCTGTCTGCCAGTCAGGGATTAGGCCAGCAAAATATCCGATACGCCGATGGGAAAGGGGCTTCAGGGCACTGAGACAAAGTTTAACTCAGAGGAGTACACCAGACTAACAAATTAAAATTACTCTATAGTAGAGCAAATAAAATTTCCACACAAAAAATTTAAAATCATAATAAAAATTTAAAATATATCGTGTCGAATTTACTAATTAACGGCACATACTTCCCCCCTGAAAGACGGAGTCAGGGTGGCCCACTTGAGCCACCAAAAACCTGGGTTCCAGAAACTTACCCTGTACCAGGATCTACTGTAGTAAACTACTTACAATGGCTAACAATTCTTACGTGTTTAAATAAAGTCTAAAACTTACAGATAACTTATTAAATTAGGGGCGCCCCTTTAAACTAGACAACTTAGAGTAACACTTCTTAACTTAAATATCTTATAAACTAGTACCATGGATTTTTATATTACTTATAATTATGACCTAGGTTTTTTATATCAACACGTTGGTTGAGTATGGCATGCCGTAGTAGGAACGCTGTTCCTTGTATAAAGAAACACAGTGAAGAGTGCCCTCATTTTAGGTTGGGGTGTACTTTCTTCAACTGAGAAATGTGTGCGCGCGCGCGATATTCGCCGGAGCTGGGGTCGGCTAACGCGACCGTGACTGGCGTGAGGTATCGCTGGATCTGCCAGGGGCCATTCCAACGATATGAAAGCTTGGCTGACCTCTTGTCGATCGCCTTGCTGAGTGTGTGTGCTCTGCACAACACTAAATCTCCTACTCTGTAGGGATTGGGATAGCGTTTTTTGTTATATTTTTGCCTGCTTGCCTCGTGGGCCAAGTTCAGGTTTTTACGAGCTCTACTCCAGACTTCCTTAATGTTCCTGGGGTCGTCTGGTAGTAACTCTTTTAACGTCCATTGATTAGAGAGTGGGGTGTTGGGCTGGTATGTAAACATGAGTTCAAACGGTGTTGTTTTGTGACTTTCATGTCTGGCGGAATTGAAAGCCATTTGCAACCACACGAGATTGGAATCCCACCTATCCTGCGAATTCGCATGGAATGCTATTAAGGCAGACCGGAGGTTTCGGTTGAAACGCTCCGCATGCGAAGGCTGGGGGTAGTAGGGAGTCGTGGTCACATGCTGAATCCCGTGTGAAAAACACATGTTTTTGAACTGAGTCGATTTAAAGTTTGTGGCATTATCGGAAGCAATAATGGAAGGTACCCCGGATATTTTGAAAATATAATTTTGGAGGGCTCGAATGGTGATTTCGGCCGTGGCTCTTCTAACAGGGATTAGCCACACAAATTTTGAGAATGCATCTACGCATACTAGAAGCATTGAATTTCCGTCTTTTGACCTTGGGAAGGGTCCCACAAAATCTATGAAAAGTTTTTGCATGGGCCTTTCGGCCACATCGGAACTCAAAAATCCGAATTGTGTTTTCTGGGCAGGTTTGCTCAAATTGCATAACTTGCATAATTTGACCCTCTGGGTTATGTCTTTATGCATTCCGTCCCAGATGAAATGCTTGCGGATGTTTTCAATAGTTTTGAAAATGCCTAAATGTGCGCCTAAAGGTGATGAGTGATAATATTGAAAAATCATGTCCCTGAGATTTTGGGGTAAGGCTATTTTAAAATTCTTACATTGCTGAGTTCTTCGATAAAGAATTCCCTTAGATAGTTTGTGGTATTTTGGGGGTGAACCTGAGTTTATTTGCGCAATTATGTCAGACAGTTGCGGGTCCGAATTTTGGTGGGCTCGTAAATCCGAAAAGGCTAGCGGAAAATCTGTGAGCAATGCGTGGCAGGCCATAGGATTGTTTTCCTGAATCTCGGAGTTGGAAGGATTCTCGAACATTCGAGAAAGGGTGTCTGCCACGATGTTTTGTGAACCACGAATATGTTGGATGCTGAATTTGAGAGAAGCAATTTTTACAATCCACCGACCTAATTTGCCTAGTTGCTTCGGATGGGCTAGAAGCCAAGCAAGGGCCTGGTTGTCGGTTTCTAGTAGGAATTCTTTGTGTTCCAAATAGGGCCGGAACTTATCTATGCCGAAAACTACGGCAAGGCACTCAAGTTCGTATACCGAGGAGGCTTTCCTCTCCTGGTGTGTTAGGGTGCGGGAGGCGAAAGCTATAGGTTGCCTGCAGCCATCAAATTCTTGTGACAACACGGCCCCAATGGCCACACTGGATGCATCGGTTTGCAAAATAAAAGGTTTACTGAAATCAGCCATTCTAAGTACTGGAGGGCTAGCTATTGCATGTTTTAGAAAATCAAAAGCTTTGTCCTGTTCTGGACCCCAATTGAAAACGGAATTTTTTTTACGTAGAGCATTCAGTGGTGCTGCATGCTCAGCAAAATTAGGGATGAATTTGGCGTAAAAATTTGCCATGCCAATAAACCTGGAAATGCCCTTAGCATCTTTAGGGGGTTGGAAATCCTTTATCGCTTGTGTGCTATTAGGGTCAATGGTCACTCCTCGACTTGAAATCAGGTGTCCGAGAAAAGAAATTTCCTGCACTGCAAATTTCACCTTCTTTGTATTAACAGTGAGGCCGGATTTACGTAGTCGCTCAAGGACTTCTTGCAAATGAGCCATATGCTCTTCAAAAGATTCTGAATAAACAACGACATCATCAAGATAATTAAAAACAAATTTGAATTTCAGGTCGCCGAAAATTTGGTCTAGAAGGCGTGTTAACACTTGGGCGCCTGTGGCTAGGCCAAAGGGTACTACCTTGTATTGATACAGATTCCACGGAACGCAGAAACTTGTGACGTGTTTTGACTCTGGTGTTAGTGGTATTTGATGATAGGCCGAATTTAGGTCAAACACACTGAAAAATTTGGCTTTACTGAACCAGTGACATGCTGAATTTAGATCTGGTAATGGCGTCATCTCTACTTCAATTTGCCGATTTACGCGGCGGAAATCGACCACCATGCGGTGACCTTGGCCTTGGTCCTTGGGTACTAAAAATGCCGGGGAGGCGAAACTGGAAGTGGAAGGTTCGATAACATCTTTGTCCAATAAATTTTGTATGTGATCCCGCATTATCTGCATTTTAGGTCCTAATAATTGGTAAGGGTGACACCTAACTGGGGTTTTGTCCAAAAGCTTAATTTCATATTGGGTGAGATGGGTGTGCCCTAATTTTTCACTCAAAACGTCGGGAAAGTTACTGCATAACTTCTCTATTTCTTGTTTCTGTTCAAAGTTAAGATGGGTTAGTGAAATGTTATTATCACCTTTAGCCTCTGTGTGAATGGCATTTACTTTGCTCTGACATTTTGCGTCAGGTGACACAAAAGAAACAAAAACTTGGTTGTTAAATTTAAAGTGAACTCTTCGTGCTTTCAAATCAATTATCATGCCTGTTTTTGCAATAAAATCGGAACCAAAAATTAAATCTGTGGCCAAATCATCTGCTACTAAGAATGGGAAAGACCAAGAAAACAAATCGATTTTTACTTTAACAAAAACAATACGATTTACCTTCAAAGGCTGTTCAGCAGCTGTAAAACACTTTATTTTTATTGGCTCTACCTTTTGAGTCAAACGGTCTTGTTGTAATTTCCTGAATAGCTGGCCTGACACGAATGATCGCACGGATCCAGTATCTATGAGGCCTGGAACTTCTTGTTTTCCAATTATTGTGTTGGCGTAGGGCAAAACTGTGGGTATATTAGCTAGAATATTATGACATGTTCTTTTGTCCGTGGTTCGCGGACAATTACATTGTCTGCACATAGGCCTAAACGTGTTACAGTTTTCCGTTTGCTTGTCTTGGCGGGCTTTGTTTTTCTTAGCTCGCCTTTGTTTCTGTTTTCTTCTTTTGTTTTTTCCTCTGTGTGGGGAAGCGGTGTTTTGTTGAACTTTTTGTTCGTAATTTTTATTAGGGCCTTGGTGAAGGGAAAAATTCCTAATGGTTATTTGGGTGGCTGGCTTAGAAAAATTTTTTTCTGGCCAGCGGTTTACACGTTTTTTGGATTCTGAGAATTTTGATAGTTTGGGCGATAGTTTTTTGCGCGACACTGTTCAATGTAGTGCCCGGGTTTTTTGCAGTACCTGCAGACAGGTATCCGTTCATCTTTATTTTGAGGCTTAGCTACTTGTTCATTGCTGTTTTTGTGTTGCGAATTTTTGTTATAATACTGCTGTTTATTTTCTGTTATTCTGGTATTGTTGTGGGCGTAGGCATTAGCTTCTCGATTTCGCTGGTGGTCTGCGTATTCTACATTTGTGTTGGAGATGCACAAGCGATCAAGCTCGGCAAAATTTTGTGGTCGGGCCTGAAAAACTGCCCGCGATCTTTCTTGAGGGTTAATTCCATCAAGTATGTTAGAGACTATCTCACTCTCAGACACTCGCAACCGAAGAATTTGAGCGGCTAGTTTGATGTCTGCTATGTAATTAGGTAAGGCTTCATTTCTTTGTTGTAGCCTGTTGTACCATTCCAACCTGATGTTGGTCATCAAACGGGCTGGAATAAAATAATTTAGTATATCTTCGTGAAATTGATCAAAAGAATAATTTTGCTCAATAGCGAGCGTCACTCGCTCGCTCAAGGGTGGTTGTGTAAAGGGGAAAATAACTTCTAGGAGTTCCCTGTCTGGAAGGTTTGCCTTTTGTTTGATTTTGAACAAGTTCTTTAGGAAGTCGATTAGGCTCCTGGGCTCCAATCCTGTGGTTTCCTTAAAATTAGCCAGCAGTCTTTCAACGGGATTTGGTATCTTAGCGTAAAAACTACCTCCAGTTGTCTGATTGAAGGTAGGAACCACAGGTACTGGGTTCGGTGCTAGATTAGAGGCGTGAGGTGTGACTGGTGGAGGTTGAGTTTGGTTTTGAAGTTGGTATACCTGCGGGCCCAATGGCAGGTATGTGGTGGCGGGGCTGGGGTAAGGAAGTTGTGATTCTATCCTGCCACCAGGGTGCACAGGGGCTGGTTGTGGTAGCGTAGCTGCCAGGGTGGAAGGAAAAGCTATCAGTGGTGAAACTGACCTTCCACTGGCCGAGGAGGTGGGAAGGGCTTCTGGAGAGGTATGGAGGGATGAGAAGGCTGACCGGAATTCATGATAGGGGTTGAAAATGGCAGGTGAGGTGGAGGGTAGGTATATGGGTTGGGGCATGTAAACAGGATGAGCTGAGAGCGAATGCGTAGGATAGGCGAAGGTGACATTGGTGCTCGGGTGAGTACCAGTCGCCATGACAGTCGCAGATGGAAAATGAGATGGTGTGAATGTCGAAGTCAATGCCCGGCGACGTGATGTCACGGGGGGTGAGGGTGGTGGGGAGGGTAAAGGAGGTGGGGTAGGGACTGGGCTGCCTCCAGTGTGCAATTGTTTTGGGGGTTCCTGTACTTGACTGTCAGTTACTCCTCCTGCCACTGCCTCTACGGGTTCAAGTGTTCTTTGGTCGATTGGGGCTAGTTTGCTCCGCAATTGGAAATTTAGACCAGGAATCTGTTGCCTACAATTCTCGATCTCCCTTTGGTAGATCCCATTTAATTTCTTAGTGGCTACTAGTGTGAGGTTGGTAAATCTCGTGCCAATATGACTCAAGCGAGTTAGCGCACGTAAGATGTTGTTTTTATTTGTCTCGTCTCGTATAGAATTAGTGTAACTGTGGAGTTCCTGAAATTTATTACAAACACAGTTAAATTCCTCCAAAGAGTCCAAGTCAGCGAGATTAGTGACTTGTGGTTGAATTTCGTCGGCACACGCAGCTCGGAATCTTCTCCGGAGCATGCCCATGTTACCGAGGATTGACAAACCTCGAAATCGGAGTTCGTACTCCAGCTCGTCACGGAGGAGATACTCCGGCGTGAGCATTGTGTCCCTTTCGTAGGTGGAGCTTGGTCCAGTCTTACGAGGACAGCAAAACATATACACAAAATTTACGTTGATTGGCCAACCAACAAAGGCTTAAAACTATGGTTGAAACAGTACCTTAAATTCTACACAATACACTCTTAATTTAACTTAGCTTAATAATATCGTAGTTGCTCCGATGGGTTGGAAGTATGTGCCCAGAATACAAAAGTTAACTATAGCTGCCGGCAGACGAATGAGTTGGTACGTCTGGTTACGTCCCGCAGAGGTGAGAGACCTCTGGGGCATGTGGAGGAGGGGGGAGAGTAGCAGACTTCGTGCTATCACGCACGCGTGGCAAGATTACAGCTGTCAACAGACGCCGCGGCCCTCGGGCGTCGGGCGAGGAGAAAGGTAGGAGGGGTGTCTGTGACCTTGTGTGTGTCACGTCTGATAACTGCGCCGCTGTCGGGACAGCTGGGGACCACTTGGGGACGTCTCGCACGCTACGCGCTAGCCTAAGTCCACACGGAAATTTAACTCAAGATAAAATTTAAAAATTTTTTTTTTTACTCAATATAACTACGGGGTGTACCAGCGATCAGTTTACAATATTATTACAAAATTGCTATTATCAAAAATTAATTTAAAAAAATTTTTTTTTGTACTTTTATTTTTAGTTTAGATATGCTTATATTATTCAGGTATGCCTATAGATCAAGGAAACCATGCTCTGCTACCAAGTTGTAACACCCCTCGTGCCTCAAAATTGAATTATTTTAAAAGGAGCCTTGGAAACTTGCTGGATAAAAAAAGTTAAATAAATTGAATTACCAGAGGCGACACGAGGTGGGGAACAAACAAAATTTAGGAACTTCCTGTAACAAGCAAGGAGGAAGTGGGTGGATCGTTAAAATCAATAAATAAAAACTACACGATTAACTGGATCTATAGTTTCCCTTTTTTATTTGCCCTGATGAAGTATCTTGTTTCCATTATTTTACACACAAAAGGTTTTAACCAGTTTCAAAGATTAACAAAAAGAGAAACGAAAATGGGCTAGCCTGCGATTATTTAAAACAATTTACATTCTTAGTTTGAAATATAAACATTTGCATTATAAGTTTCACACACAAAATTGGATGGATCCGATGATTACATTGAAAATTAGTTCTATTCGTTCTACATGTCCTTGAGAAAAACACTGGTCGCTGGTGGGTTGGTCATCCGCTTAAGATAGTTCGTAGCTAGGTGAAGGGGAAATTTTGAATTTACATTACCACCCGGGGTCTTCAAACGATCACGTCGGGAAGTCGAAACGTTTCTTCTAATGTGACCCACGGAACAGAAGGGGGGGGGGGGGGCCACGAGATAGGAGCAATCAATCTCTCCCCGTCATCGACCCTGTCTGCAACAGTCCAAATCAAAACTGATTAGAACTTGTATACAGGCAGTCTATGGGGCAGAAAATTCCCAAAAAAAATTTAAGGAAAAAAAAAGGGGGGGGTCGCGAATTATCACTCACCAAAACAGGGGAGTTGCCCAGCACGCTGTAGTCGTGGAGTCAACCAGGGTCTGGAGCTCGCGAATTGCGCGGCGGGACGCGGATGATTTCTTCATTTCAAAAAAAAAAATTAAAAGCTAAAAAAAATAACTATTACATTGCAGACGGACTAAATTACTTGAAAAAGATTATAGGGATAGCATCCCTCAATTAGGCGACTACATAGTCGGTTGCGGCCGGATGGAAGTTTTGCAAAGTCTCGTCGACTCGCCGATAATCAAACGGTCCGTCTGCAGTCGCGGCGCGAAGTGTCCCGCGGAGAAACGCTTCTCGTAATTAAAAGTGCCCGCCGGCTCTTACAGGTGGGAGGGGGGGTCTGGGCCGCCGAAAGATTCCGAACTTGCCCGAATGCGGGCGAAAAAAAAAACTCTGGCAGGAGTTTTGAAGTTGGCATCACTGGGCGACAGTAGAGCGCTCTGTCGGGGGGGGGGGGGGGGGGCCCTGAGTTGAAAACAATCGACTCGCCGCTGGCGTCCATATAACTCAAGGGGGAGCAGGTGCCGCTCTCTGGCGCCTTAGAGGGTAGGCTAGCGGAGAAGTTCGCGACTTGGTCGCTAGGTAGCACTTGTGCTCAGTTTTAGCGCGCACGTTTTTTTGAAGAGACCTTGGGAACGGTCACTGGTGCCCAGGGGGTTACGACCGGTCATTGGTCTTACTTGGAACGGAGAAATGGGGGGGGGGAGGGTAAAAGTGCAACGGCGCTGAGAACAAGCGTCCCGTCGTGGCTGCAGGGGAGCGAACATAACACTAATACGTGATGAAAAAGGCCAATCTCAGCTCGTCTCTGAGAACTGGTCGCCTGCAAGCTACAGGCTTGTCTATGCAGTTAGGGTCACGAAGAGAAATGATATTACAGGCTTGAGGCGTGACTGAAGGCGGGGGAAACGGTAAGCTGTCTGCCAGTCAGGGATTAGGCCAGCAAAATATCCGATACGCCGATGGGAAAGGGGCTTCAGGGCACTGAGACAAAGTTTAACTCAGAGGAGTACACCAGACTAACAAATTAAAATTACTCTATAGTAGAGCAAATAAAATTTCCACACAAAAAATTTAAAATCATAATAAAAATTTAAAATATATCGTGTCGAATTTACTAATTAACGGCACAACACCATGTAAAGTGTTACCTACCTCTTCTATATTAAACCAACATCGTTTTGGAGTTGTTACTTCCTTTCATTTGACGCCGCCATCGGTGCTCCCTCTGAGAGCACAGGCCGCTATGTGTCCTCAACACCTGAGCCAGTGCTAGTGCGACGAACACGCCCACGCGTGTGTCTTAGTGCAGCGCCTCGAACGGCGTGACGTCAGTCACGGCCGTCTAAATGCTCAAAGCGCCCGGCCGGGTGTGGCAATGCGCAACAGGTATCCAGTGCACATGTAAATTATTTAACAAACAGAAACTAAAACTTTTAATGAGCAAAAAAATTGTCTTTAATTAATTAATGGTTGTGTCAAATATTTCCGCTCACAAAACTGGCCGGCATCGCCTTCCCGCGCTCCGTCGTTTTTCCCGCGGGTTTTCCTCCCCTCCCTGGCCCGGTTGCCAGGGAGAGTAGGCAGTCGCCATCCAGCACTCGCCAGGGCCGGCAGCTGCACACACGGGGAGCCTCCAATTTTCGCGCCAGTTTCCACGCTTAGCATCAATAGGTAATTATCTCCGAATCCTCTTTCTACAGCTCCCCGGTCGGCCCTAACCGGCTGTACGACATATCGTGCGGTCCTTAGATAAAGTGTGCAACCCGACCACGGGTTTTTCAGCGTAATACGTAATTCTGTGTTTTTAGGCAGCCTGCCAAGGCGCCTGCGCCTCACGCTATAAAACCTCCCCACGGAGAATTAGAACTTTGCCCACGCAGGGCGGCTTTGTGCCAAATGCGTAACTGAACTTACGAACGCCTCAACCCCTGGGACGTGCAACGGACGTGAACGAGAGACCACGTTGGGTCCCGTCGCGCCCGTTCCCAGTTTAAACGTGGCCCATGCCACTGCGAGAACCAGTCTCGCATCACGTGACTGTTAGACGTCTGGAGACCGTTTCCACCTCGAGTCCGGGACGTATTCATAATTATTCAGTGTTAATTATCGTGTTCAGATTAGTATGTGTCGTCATCATCATGTCATTGTATAAGTAAGTATTAATTGTTAACCCGCATAGACAGTAACAGATTCACGTAGTACGTGAATCACGAAATATCACGTGTTCTGCACCAGACTTGCCGCGCCACGAACCGTCATCACCGTAGCTCAGGTTAGCCTGCACCCCTTGGTGGAGTAATCCTCGGAACACCGTGAGACGTAATCAGTACCGCCATTCGAGGGCCGTGTAGGCGGAATGAAGGTTGACGACGATAGGGCCAGTCACGTGCCAGTGCCTTGTGTAACGTTCTATAACGTGTGCTACCAGAATAAAACAATCAAAGTTACGTGTTTATTTCACTAATACTGCATCCTGGGAGGCCATAACAGCCCGGGGAGTCCTTTGTCGACGCGTCCCTGCCTGCAGCCACGAGGCCAGGAACCCCGCCCTTGAGACCAAAATTTTCTTTATATCATTTTAACTAACGTTTTTTCAGAACAGGCAGCGGGGACGGCGTCACATTCAATAACTGATGTTTCCAGCCGCACGGCCGAACCCCCTCAGCCCACAGGGCATAAGCTATGAGTACTTCAACTATGAGACAGCCCATACAGTGGCTAGGTTTATGTAAAAGTATTTATCTTTTTTTGTGTGAGCACTGTTCCCCCTCCCCACTCTATGATGTTCTCCTATAGCAGTCTTCATCAGGCTGCGATCCGTAGCGGATGCAATGTTCTGTGGATAACACTCATCTTTGTCGCAACTGATCTCATAATTTCTGGTAAATATATTTAATCGACCTTAAAACCTTTTGCTTTCACTCCCCAAAAGTCTCCAAATAATTTTTACGGTGCAGGGCAAAACCCGACCGCTTTAAACTTCAACCTGCCGCATGACCTCTCCATCGTGTGGTTTCTTGCTTAAGACACTGGCCGACTCCAGAGAACAGAACATTACATAATTAAGTCATTCATTCGCCGGCCATCCTCAAACATAATTCTTGTGAATCTTTTAATCTTTTAATGGGATTCTAGACTTGTGCAGCAAAGCCTGATCCACATTTAAACTCTGTAATCTAAACTATCCTTTCTCAAGCAGACAGCTGTGGGAACTAATTTGGTGTGTTTCGCAAATACCTAACATAATTTGTTTCCAGTGTCACTGTAATTTGTCAGTGCACCTTATGTATACGTATTAACAATGCAGCATGTGATTAAAACCACAATTTCTACAAAATGTTTTAGTCATTTACCAAGTAGAGTATTCTAGCTAGGCAGCAGAGTATCAGCTAGTAAAGCAATGGTTTAGTCCTGGCCACCAAACTTAGTAAACCTTGCTGGGGCCGACAACGACCCACACACATTCAGTGGTTAGACACTTGAGCTAGTCTGGCGCAATTCTGACAATTAACAGCTTCCATTTATGCCAGCATCCAATGGGCTCACCTCGGGTTTCAGCCACGAGACCGCCAGTGATGGTTAGTGTGATGAACAATTTAAAATTACAGATGAATTTCTTTTTAATTGTGTGTGAAAACAGTTGATAATATGAACATCATGTCACCAGATTAATATTTAATTTTCAAACCGGGGGTATTAAGATTATTGCTTAAAAATGTCAACAGAGTACTTCTAATTGGATGGCATCATGTACCTACCAATGGATAAATGACCATGCCTTCAGGATCAAAAGCTAAACTTGGATTTGTGATATGGCACTTTTATTCTAAACTCAACTTAGATAATCTAAAACACCCACCGTCTTGTGTTTTAGTTTAGATTTCAGCCTATAGGAACGCTAAAAACAGTGGCGTGCAGCATGCTTGTATGCTCGTTGCGTGCAGCTCAGAATCTGTACTCTTTGTACTTTGGTTATAAGTTTGTGCGTTGTTTATTTATATGCTTAGTGGGTTTCAAATTAATTTTTGAACAAGTTACGATTTTAGATTTTAATAGCATGGATGAATTTATGGCACCAGCTTTTTTTGTGGTTGATGATGACAGCAATCACAACTTAAACACGTTACCTGCAGATGGTCCTAGCTACTTGTTGAAAGTTAGGTTAGTTTGTCAAGTTTACGTTTTTTGTATTAAATGCTCTGATTTTTTACGGTCGGTATTTATATGTGTGTTCAGATTTTTTAATAATTTCCAAGAAAGGCGTGAAGACTTCTAAATCATTCTAATGATTTGCACATTTTCATTTCATTTTCATTTCATTTATTAGCGTCCTATATTTGACAGTACATATGTCCAGGTTTTGTCAGTAACATTATAAATAAAATACAACATCATAATACACTAACAAAACAATATAAAAAAAATACATTATAACACAATAATATATGTTACAATAAAAAATGATAATAAAAAACAATGCAGCAATTTATGTAGATGCACTGAGGAATTCATTAACAGAGTATGGAGCTATTCGTAGTAGGTAATCTTTGAGATGTCGTTTAAATATGGTATGTGATTGGGATGCTGTATTTAACAGGGATATCGGTAGAACATTTATTAGTTTAAGGCCCATGTAAAAAGGGTTCAATTCGTATTTTTTTGTTGAATGAAAAGGAATGTGATTCTTATAAATGGATCTGGTAAAGTGATTATGTATTTCATTATTCTTTACATACTTAATATTTTGAATTACATAAATGACAACCGAATATATATAAATGGCTGGAAATGTTAAGAGTTTGTTATTCAGGAAAATAGGCCTACAAGAATCTGTCTTACTAAGATTATAAATAATTCTAATAACCCGTTTTTGAAGCTTAAATATCTTTAGCCAATTTAAGGAATTTCCCCAAAAAATAACACCATATCTCATTATTGAATATATGTTTGCATAATACATAGCAATTACTGCTTTATGTGAAGTTACAGTATTAATAGTTTTTATGGCAAAACAAAGAGAACTAAGTCTACGACACAGAAAAGATATATGATTAGTCCAATTTAGATTCTCATCAAGATTCAGTCCCAGTAATTTTGCTGTTTTTACAGTATTAAGAATATTATTGCCAATAGTCACTTCAATATTATTTAATCTATTTATTTGAGAGTTAAAATATATAATAGAAGATTTTTGAATATTTAGAATCAGTCTATTATCAGTAAACCAAGTTTGCATTTGGTTGAGGGTTATGGAAATTCTTTTTTGTAGTTCCTGTAAAGTCTGGCCTGTTACTATAATGGAGGTATCATCTGCAAACATGATAGTCTGGCCATAATCTAGAAACAAAGGTAAATCATTAATAAAAAGCAAAAACAAAAGTGGACCGAGAATTGAACCTTGGGGAACACCAATACCAATTTTCAAAATTTTTGACCTAGAAGTAGTGGTAATATTATTATAAGTCACATTAATACTAGTAATTTGTGAACGATTTGATAAGTAAGATTTTATAATATTGTTTGCAACACCTCTTATACCATATTTACTTAATTTTTCTAATAAAATATCATGGCTTACACAATCAAATGCTTTGGTTAAATCTACAAGTATGCAAGCTGTCAAGACTTTATTATCTAAATGAGAATAAATACTATTGAGTAGAGTGAACAATGCTTGTTCCGTTGACTTGCCTTTAACAAAACCATACTGATTACTGGTAATTATATTATAACAATTTAAGAATGAAAGCAACCGTTTTAATATAATCTTTTCAAGAATTTTTGAAAAATTTGGTAATAAAGCAATTGGTCTATAATTATTAATGCAGGTAGTATCACCCTTTTTATGTAGTGGAATAATTTTCGCTATTTTGAGCCTATCAGGAAATATGCCATTTTCTAAACATTTATTAAATATATAGACAAGGGGCTTTTTAATGTGTTCTGCACATGATTTTATTACAGAAATAGGAACATCATCAAGACCAACAGAATTTTTATTTTTCATACCTCTTATTATTTGAGTAATTTCATTTTCATCTACTGGTGTTAGGTACATTGAATGCAAATGCAAATGAATATCAAGTATTCTAGGTGATATTCCTGTATTTATAATGGTTGAATTGTTTTTTATTAAAGAGGATGCAATTTCCGTAAAATAGGCATTAAACTTATTAGCAATTTGGAAACTGTCAGTGATTGTATTATTATCATCATCAATTAAAGAAATGTTATGTTTATTATTGAAACATTTCATATCATTATTAATTATTTGCCACATTGTTTTACTTTTATTGGTGGAAGATAACAGTTTACATTCAATATAAAATTTTTTAGCATCTATAACAGATTTATTAAATTGTTTTTTAAATTTTTTATAATCATCTCGAATGTATGAATTTTTGTTGCGGAGAAGCTTCTCCTTATAATGATTTAAATTTCAAATCCAGAGGCAAGATCACTATTAATCCAAGGAGAGGACTTATTGTTAATGCTTATCCATAAATAGGGAAAGTATTGATTAAAATAAAGTAAAAATGTATTTATAAACAAGTTATATGCCTTATTGGGATTGCAAGTGTTATAGATTTCTTCCCACAATACAAGTGCAATCTCATTACAAAAAATATCTATTGTATCAAGTTTAAACAATCTTTTCAGTAAATGAGTAGTGGAATTATCATTAGATCTAAGTTCAGTGTCACTTAATTTTAATATTATATGTTGAGCCAAATGATCAGAAATAGCAGTATCAATAGTTTCTGCAAACAAAGTACTAGGGCTACATCTAATATTAGTAAGAATATTATCGATACATGTATTAATTGTATTGCCAATAATACATATTGCTTGGACCTAACACTGAAACTTGTGTTGGAATTTCATATCATAGTTTTGTAGTTGTAATGCATATAAAAAATAAGTTGAATAAAGTTATATATGCTAATGGGGTATGTTAAAAAGATATTACTGTAAAATGTCCATATGTGTGTGTGTGTGTGTGTGTGTGTATATATATATATATATATATCTGTATATATATATATATATATATATATATATATATATATATATATATACACACACACTATTTTTTTTCTTTATGGATACATTTTAACGATGTGAGACATCGGCATCGTTCACATTGTTGAAGCGTTTTATTATGCTTCTATAATTTATCACATCCCAGACCACCTGGCTAGCAAATACACTGGCCTAGGAGTGGACATACATGTTTCATGAACATTTGCAAAACTGAATTGGGCGAAATTGGGCAATCAAAAGGATTTAGGTTCCAAAAGGAATGTTACTTCTGATAATAAGTTGTTGAAATAATGTCTCTCAGACACCAACCGATATTTGTTTTATTGGTAGTTCACTAATATTCACAAGTTATCTAAGCCCCATTTTGAGACCACCAGTCCAAATACATGTTGAATTTACAAAAAAGGCACACATAATTTCTTTAAAGACTCCTAAAACTATCACATGGACAGGTATTAAAAGATGAATTATAAAAGATAGTTTGCAATTATGTTCCTTGGTTGCACACAAACTCATGGTAAAAGCCTAAGGACTAAATCCTCGGAACAAAGACAAAGTTTGCTAGATCCTTGTGGGCTTTTACCGACGACTGGTTACGAAATTCTAGTTTAAAGTTCCCAAAACGAAAAAAGATTGATTGTATTAGGTAACAGCCACCAAATTCTCTTTAAACTCGCATAAATATATTATTTGTGAGTCACCGCCTGACATGATCTATCGGTACCTTGTTCAGACGCTGACTACTAAGGCTATGTGCATGTGCGTATCGCCCGAAAGAAGAAGCAGTTGTACAACCTCTCCAACCAATCACAGCACATCCCTCACAAAAATTTAAACAGTGTACAAATTTCTTATGCCCTGCGACGAGGCTTTTTTGACAAATTACAACATGAAAAATATCACATCCGGTGACATCATTTTTGACCAATCAAAAAAATACCTATAAAAATACCAGCATGGCAATAGCACTGAGTCCTTTCTCATGGCTACCAAACTCTCTGTCTTTGATTACCACGCTTAGGGCAAACTATGCACCTGCTCGAATTCAGACAAAGAATCATGGCTAGAGCAAGAAAATTTCAAAAGAAAATTATGTTTTATATGCCATTTCGAAGAAAGCAAAAATAAGCAATCCGTAAATAATATGGGAAAGCATATAAAAAAGGAAAATTCACAAACAAACAGGTAAAAAGTAGGCCTAGGGGCTTATTCACCATAAAGCAAGCAAATTTGTCAGAACACTTTATAAAGCATGAAACAGTGTAAATTATGATTATAAAACATATGGCAAACAGAAATACTTCTTAAAAGGAATAAAAAGCTATTATTTACATGATATCAGAAAACCTAACCAATTTATTGAATATGATGATATGCCATAATAACTTTTTAATTAAGTGGGGAGTTTATTAGTCTGGGTTGTTACAAATTAAACAAGAAGTACTAAAAAATTCTTTTTTTTAAAACAGTATGCTGGTTAAGATCAAATATTTTATGTGCTGGTACATTTTGTTCATCATTCAACTGTTAAAAAAAGTAACATTTTATGAATTAAAAAAAAAAAACAATCTGTATGTATACAGAATATTTGGTTAAAATGTTAGTGCACTGACATGTCCTGCAGATTTTACTGTATGAGGGAAAATGAATGGGAAGTGTGGCAACTTTCCCTGACTGTGTATAAGCTATAACTTTTCTGAATTATAACGTGCATATGTTTTTGAATTGTGATGTAACAGGGTCGTTACCATAACGCCGAAATACCATAACACCGAATGTCAAAATTGACCACAACGCCGACATCTAGAAAACTGCTGTGTACCACAACGCCGAAATAACAACTGAATGAATTTGTGTGTGTTTCTTAAATCGATACTAATATTATAAAGCTGAAGATATTGTTTGTTTGTTTGAACGTGCTAATCTCAGGAACCACTGGTCCGATTTGAAAAATTATTTCAGTGTTGGATAGTACATTTATCGAGGAAGGCTATAGGCTATATTATATTATCAATAACATTAGAGATCCTTACTAAAAGTCCAATTTAGAATCAAATGCTGTGGAGGGGGTTAGATACAACATGCAGTACACGTGCGAAGTGTGTGTTGACAATGCCGCAGGCGCTAGAAGTTTATTTCCTATTGCCTATTAACATTGTTGCCACGCACTAGATGCCCTATCATTCTTAATTTTCCCATACAAGTAAAAAACACCCGTGTGATATTAACAATGAAGCAATCAGTACCCTCATAAGAGTTCAATTAGTATTTAAATACTTTTTATTACTTTAAATCACAAACCTAAACTACTGTTTTTTTTTTTCCTCTCTCTGTGTTTAATTTGTTGTTTATTGCCCTTTTTTTCAAGTATATATATTTTACAGACTTGAAACTTTACAGTAATGTTCCTTATATTACGCAGGATGACATTTTCCGAAAATTAGATCCCATGGGTGGTTAAAACCAGGCAACAGTGGGTACTTTGTCTGCATGAGAACAGGATTTTGCATTGTTCATGCCTTCTGCGTCTCCATGGCAACGGGCATCGCGCGGCAGTGGCGTACCCACAAGGAGGGGCAAGTATAATGAGCGGCGCAAGAGTGATCTGCCTGTAGACTGCCGTAGCGAAGTACGGGTACATCAGTTGTACGTTGCGTGCACGAGTCTGGAAACCATCGGTGCTATTCATTTTCTCTCCGGTACATTATACAGCATTGTAATAAATTTTCACTGAATTTTTTTTTATTTACCATTACTGTAAATGGGAGATGTGGCTTAATTTTTTTCCATTAGTATAGCGGTGCGAAGCCGGGTCGGGCAGCTAGTGTACCTTAATGCCGAAATACCACAATCAAACCTAACCTTACCTAACCTAACCTAACCTAGCGTAATAGAACCTAACCTAACTTAACATAGCCTATCCTAGCCTAACCTAACCTAACCTAACCTAACCTAACCTAACCTAACCTAACCTAACCTAACCTAGTCTAACCTAACCTAACCTTTGTGGCAGTCCTGCAATGACATTTTTCGGCGTTAGTGTATTTTGGCGTTGTGGTACACAGCAGTTTTCTAGCTGTCTGCGTTGTGGTCAGTTTGGCATTTCGACGTTGTGATGCATCCCTGATATAACATCATCTACTTGCGGTGGCAGATTGATAACCTTATGAAGGGGAAAGGTGCTTTTTCCCAGTTTTTGTCTGAAAACATTTTTTTTACTCAGTTTAAGTGGTTATCAGAAGACTTGAGTTCCTCGAGCCGTCTGTCCACTTGTAGACTCGCTTTGGTTTTGATTCCAGGCGTGAAACTGCTGCACTTCCTGATATAGTTGTAGCGGATGTACACAGGCTGCCTGTGAAAAAAAATTCTACAAGGCATATTATACCAGTGAGTATACTGAATATCTCATTTTTTTAATTACATCACTAGTAGAACTATTCTTGTGATTATTAATACTGGTATTCCAGAACACAAAAAAAAAAAAAGATTTTGGTGTTTAATATGCTACACATGTACCCTAACCATATTCCAAGTGCACAAAACCAATCCTATCCGTGACCTGTCTGATGCTCAAACTTTGGCACATTCGCAGAGCTCACTTTTTCGGTGATTTCGTCTAGATGGCAGACTCACATCTGAAGCCATTAACTCGTATATAGTCACTTTCTTTAACACCATGGGACATACCAAGCGTATTTTGCCAAATGATGCTTTATGGCAGCGAAACTATCCTGGAATACATTTTGTACACTCTAATGGTCATAACAAAAAATAATCACAACTCTAAAAGTACTTGAGAAAATTAGAAAGGTGTGTAATTTTTTTGCAATGGTTTTGCTATCTCTAGTATTTTTTGCAGTAACAATTGTATTGATGGTTGCGAAACGTCTGCTAGAATGCATTTAAACCAGTTTATACCTTTCGGAGGGCACCGTTTATTAAAACGGTTGCTGATTTGCTACCTTACTGGGATTTGTTTGGACACATTCTTAAATGTGGCAATTTTAAAAAAAATTATTAAATACTCAGTATTCAATAATAATATAAACATGATAATAAAATTAATTATTAATTTAGTAAAGCAATCAACATAACATTTATTTAATAATAACAATGAAATAAATTATGCATATGGGCAAAAGTTTATAAACACAATTTCTATCACTAATATTTACAATAAATTAATTTTTTTTATGATATGGACTAGTGTTCAATATCATTCATTAAAGTACATGATTTGAAAGCAAATGCTTAATTTTTATTTGTATGTAACCTGCTTTTGTCCTGTCAATTTTTGTTGCATTCTGCATATGCATCATAAAAATTCATTCTCAACTTTTTTTAATAGCACATTTAAAGAAGTATAATTTCAAAAATACTTTACACGTTTGAAATAGGTGAAATTAAATAAGCAAAAATTTTGTGAACAAATAAGCCTAATTAAAAATAATATCAGCAACTATTTTCTTAATGTTGTGCAAGCCAATTGAATTAAAAAAGATATCTTACTGAAAAAAACTAACTCACTGCACAAGGTCAAGTATAAGCAAATCTAAACATTTCCAAAAATCTGTTAGCAGTACAATTTTGATTGCAAATAATAATTGGAAACATTTGCATTTATTTATGTAACTATTTATTTTTTAACTAAACAAATAGGCATTTATTTAGTATTTTTGGACTTAAAAGAAATGTTTACTTAATTGTTGTGGCAGACAAAGATTTTTGGCACGGACAACAAATGTTTATACTTGTGAGTAGCACTTACTGTCGTGACATGTATAACTCTTGTCTTTATATTCTAAGCTTTTTTTGTGTCTTATAAAACCACAAATTAAAGTAATAATCCTAATTTTAATCAGGAGGTTTTTTTAATTGTCCCTATTTAATTATACAGTTAACCATTCACTTTCAAAATTATGTGGGCACATTTTATACAAACTGCATTTTAATATCTTTATCTTAGATGAATTTAGTATAACACAAATTTCTGGTTTCTATTTATTAAATTTATTTTTTGTATAATAAAAGTTTGTTTTATAACAGCTAATGCTTATTTTAGTGTAAACTTTATCATATCAATAGTTGGCTACACTTCATAAAATATATGTTAATATCATTGTTTCTGCAACGTACAATTGCGTGGAAAGTTATGTGATTCGGCATTTTGTTTATGTGTAACGTAGTATTATAAAACAATATGTAGAATTTGGGTAGAAAATGAGGTAAACAGTCTGGGAAGATTTAAAATTAATTCAAGGAAAACCTGGAAATACCCAGGAATTTTTTTTAATATATATTTTTTTATTTAAATTTGTCACATGCCCACCGACAGTCAAAAGACTGTATTGGGGGTCACGAAACGTAAAGACAAATGCATAGTAATCACTGCAAAGGTATGGACTCCCACCACTGTTGGTACCACACATTAGCAGTGATACCAACATATGAACACAAACACTAATACAGTAAATAAAGACAACACAAGAACACAAACTAACTTAAAAATGGCTTATTCATAATTGCAATAAATAACAGGCATGGACTTATAACTAAGTAAGCTATAAAAATATTTGAAGTTTGCACTTGCAGTTATACACTATTAGAATTAAAATAAAGTTTATTATAATTTGATATAAACCTGAAAATAAGACCATTATTAGTATGAAGAGTACACAGGGTTGAATGTAAGCTGGAATTAAATAGGAAATTCTCAAGTGTATTGTCTAGAAGATGCAAGCAATTAAATGATAATTGTGAACAATAGGCCCGACAGTCTAGAAGAGGAGTTAAATTAGGTCATGGGAAATTCATCAAAATAATTAATTGGATAACTTTTTTTTTTTTAATATTTTCAATTTTTTTCAATATCAGTTAGGTTGATGCCATTCCAGATAATAGAACAATATTCCAACTTTCACCTTATAAGTGCCAAATAGAGTGAGATAATTGAGTCTGAATAAGTTGCATAAGAAGTAATCAATTTTATAAAAGCTAAAGATCTTTGATCATGAGTATATAAATATTCAATATGTTTGTGAAAATATAATTAAGGATCTAGAATGACACCAAGGTTCTTTATGAAAGGGGATTTAGAGATTAAAGAATCAGCTAATTTGTACTCATATTCAATTGTATGATATTTCCTGGTTTTATCTTTATTGAGTTTGATAAGATTTTGTAAACACCAGTTAATAACTTCAATAATGTCTTTTTGTAATAAGAGACCATAATTTAATGTAGAAATAATTTTATAGATTTTTAGATATCAGTTAGCTCTGAACACTCGGCTGCGCCTTGGGATTTGAATAGTCGCCCTGGGAAAGTCTCTCTGCAGCCAATAGCAAATGGTCCGGAAACTTTGCGTGTGGGTCAGCACTGCCGGGCCCAAACGCTTTGGTTTCACTGTGAAGATCCATTGTCGTAATGGCAACAACTAGTCTGGGCTTGGCTTCTGCTTCCGAAACGGACACGACCGGGCCGAAAGAATGCTGTTAAGTTCCGGGGCGGTGGAGCCAGAGGGATGTCCAAGGGTAGTCCAGTCATTTGGTGATCAAAAAGAGGTTTACCGAGAAAGTTTTCCGGGAGTTTTAAAAATTAGTATGCTCATATATTTCGACATGCTCTTTTCGAATTTTCGCTTTTTGGCAATTGTATGCTGAAACCATTGATTTCACAGAAAAAAAGGTAAGTATGTACATAAATTATAGCAAATTTTGTCTAGTTGAATATTACACAGCTATTTTTATCGCTAAATGAGTTGCAAAGGAAATATTGTCAAAAAAATTGTTTTTGGGCGCCATTTTTCCAAAATGGCGTCACGAGCGGCAAAGTTACGAGGTGGCAAAGTGAAAATTCTAAAAGAGCACTTCGAAATCCATAAGCGTACCAATTTTCAAAACTCCCGAAAAACTTTCCAGGTAAAACTCCCAAATGACTGGACTAACGGCTGGCCCTACGGGACCAGTTTTCCTAGGGTCCCCTGGGGCCCGGACTGGGGCAGTTACCGTGTCGGCTGACAGGCTAACAGGCGGTACCAGCCCGCAAGTGCATGACAAATCTAGGCAGTAGTCAATGCTGGGAGTCCCCGCCAAGGTACCCTCTACCCAAGGTTAGTAGAGAGAGGTTGCCTCGATCGCTTGCGCATCGTTCTGCGCATCGCGTCACTTGCAGCCCCGGCTCGGCTTGCCAGCTCGTCCGCTCCTATCAGTTACTTAGTTTACAAGCACATCTGCTCATAATAACGTGTCAAACTACAGCGTAATGCAGGGAGAGTTATTGTAGTGAGGAGTTTAATTGAGAGTGCTTGTGTTATAAAATGTTAGTGTTGCTTATATCATAAGTGCACAGGTGCTTCTTTAATTATAACTAGCAGGCAAAATGTTAAGAACATGAATTTAAAGTGAATTTGTTTTGTTAGGCTAAACACTGTTAAAAAGTTGTATTTAAACATTACAATGCCAGGTACGCGGTGTACAGTGGCTGTGTGTACAAATAGTTTGGTAAAAACAAAATCTTTACCTGAAACAAATTATATAAAATATCATCGATTCCCACGTGATGATCATCTGTTGAAAGTGTGGGTTCAGAAATGCAGACGTGATGGTGAGTGGAATCCAAAAACAACTTACATTATGTTCAGAGCACTTTACAGATGATTACGAGCGCGACTTGAAAGCTGAGTTGTTAAATACATGCATTAAAAGACGTCTTAAACCAAATGCTGTACCTTCATTAAAACTTGGAATTACAACACCTGTAGAAACATTGGAAAGTCGTGTGCGCCGAGAAGACAGAGTTAAATGCAGGGAAAACAAAAAAAAAATGTTATGTAAATTAATCGTAGATTCAAATGAAAATGTAAGTGAGGAAGAAACATGTTCTTGTAGTCAGTTAAAGCATTCAAAGTCTTGTTCTAACAATGACTTGGTTGAAATGCTTAGGAAGAAAATCCAAATTCTTAAAGAAAATTTGTTTCTTGCTGAAAGAAAGTCAGTTTTAAATTTGGAAGTCATGAAAAAACTCAAAAAAGAAAACGTAAATATTAAAAACAAACAAAAAAAATCGTTCTTCGTTAGAGTTCCGCATGCGGAATATTCTTTCAAGTGTTTTTTCAAAAAATCAAATTGACTTATTACTTTCATTGAAAAAAAGAGTAAACTGGACCAATGAGGAAATAGCTCTCGCTTTCACTTTGCGTTATTTCAGTAAGTGATGTTATTTATTTTTAAAACAGAAACTTAACTTCCCATTGCCTGGACTTTCAACTCTTCAACGATGGGCATCTTCATTTGACATGAGAAAACGTATCCTAGTAAAACATGTTCGAACTTTTGAATGTAGCACGTTCTTCGTTGCTAGACTTAGAACACATTGTTATTCTTTGATGAAGTAAAAGTGAAGAAAACGCTCCAGTATGATGCAAAAGAGGATGAAACGATTACACGAAAAACTGCTCTATTCAAGTTAGAAATTTATTTTTAAATCTAAATTCAGTTTATTTATATTGCAAACATTCCCAAAACGTTTTAATGAGCTATGGCTACTTTTATTAAACACTAAGAAATTGATATGCAATTATTTTAAATATTATAATCTTGCTGAGAAATAAATACAAATAAACCATTTTGTTTACTAGTTACATATTAATTATATTAATTTTTAAAAATTCATGGATTCATCATTGATATTTTGAAAATTTTTACTGTCACTGAAAAAATATGTTGAAATAATAATTCATCCTTGTTTTCAGTCACAGCATGTTGTCATTTGAAAAGCATATCAAAACGATTATAATTAACAGTAATCTACAAAGCATAAATGAAATACCATAAGTATTGCGTATGAGACAGGTGAAACGAGCCGAGCTGATAAGAGAAAGCCGTCAGTCAGCAGGTGTAGTATTACGGCTGGGAACGGCGGGGCTGCAGATGACGTCAGAGCGTAGTGTCGGGCTGTCTACATTGTTCTTATGGGATCGAGACAACCTCTCTCTACTAACCTTGCCCTCTACCGACGCGGGTCGCATGGTGAGAAATCGCTCTGGCAGTTGGTGGCTCTGATTGCTTAGAGCACTTCCAGACGAGTTCCCACCCCGTTGATAGGCGGACGCGGTGAGCGGCGATACAGCTCCCGACACTAGCCTGGTAAGCTAGTAGATGTAGGATTCACTTCGGCCAGATCACAGGCCCGCTGGGTTTTCAGAGAGGAACTTTGTACTCAGAACAATGTGTCACAGTTAAAATGACACCTGAAAAGTATAGCTATGACTAAGAGTGACAATACATGTAAAAAAAAAAAGAAACAAATTTATTGTGATTCAGCACATTACACCACTTGGTAAAAAAAAAAGTCAGGTGTTAATTATAAACTGTCATGTTGTTTATTAATGAAAAGTTAATGAGGTGGGTTTCTGCTAGCATAAAATACAAGATGTTCAAATACAAATAAAAATTAATGTTGAAATCAGCATGAAATTTGGCCAACACACTGGGCTAGCCTTGCCCTAACCTATACCTGACACATTATACAATTCATGCTTTTTATTGCTTGCAAAAATATGTAATGTATTAGAATAATGAACCTGTAATATTTTAAGATGTAGTGTTGTTCCAGTTAAAAACTATACATCTTATAAGTACAGTAAACTCTCGATTATCCGGGCCTGGATTATCCGGTTTTCGGGTTATCCGTGCTTGATTTTTTTATGAAGTTGTAAAAAAAATGACGGGTGTAGCTACGCCGCGACTGCGCAGCGCTTTTTTTTTTTACTGCTGACCCTTCAGACCCTCGTTCCCCCGCCATCTTCACCCGTCAATTTGTCACATTTTAAACCATAAAGGAATGCTTTGACTGCTGCTTCCGGCTCAACTCCCCCCCCCCCCCCCCCCCCCCCGCCTTTTCATTTTCTTTTCAAGCGTTCTTTTCAAAGCGCCCCACCACGCTATAAAAAAAAAGTCCATCTACCTCTTTTACCTTCCCACACTCCTGACGGCTGGAAGAGGCATATTTCATGCAGTTATTTACATCAGTTCTCCCAGGCACATTTGTTTTTGTAATCATGTCTGGTAAAAGGAAACGTAAAGTGCTGACAATAGCAGAGAAGTTAGAAGTTGTGGACAGGTTAAGAAAAGGAGAAACTGCCGCGAAATTAGCACAGGAATATGAAATTGTAATCCAAACCGTGCGAGACATTAATAAAAGTGAAGAAAAACTTTTGCAGTTTGCTAGTAGATCAGACATTGTGGCAGGGCCTTCTAAATGTAAAAGCATGAAAACATCTACCCACGCACACGCACGCAACGAGGTCTCACACTCGCACAAAAGGAACAAGGCTCTCGTACACACGTACACACATGGGGGGGGGGGGGGGGTGGTTTAGGAATTTCCCCTGTACCGGCCGAAGCAGCCAGTAACACAATGGGAGGGGGAGGGCTTCTTGAAAACGCCGAGCGAGAGAGAGAGACAGAGAGAGAAAGGGAGTATGTTGTTCGCCATCAGACACCCCTTCCTCACCCAAAAACCCCCACCCAACAACAGCCATCATTCTTTCTGGACAGCTAGGTGCGAGTCATGGTCCACAGCCCCCGCGCCAGCATAGCCACGTCCCTCTCTCGCTTTGCAGCCTTTGTTTACGGCATGAACCTTTTTTTCCTTCCAACTAACGGTATTTTTCCTTGTTTGAAGATGCCATTTAAATCACTCTTTCTTACGAAAGAGCCAACAAGGAAGCACTCGTAATAACCAGATTAGTTTAGGATTATTATTTACGTAGTCAAACTGACAGTGCATTTCAAAACTCTCGTAACTTCGAAGGTCTCGTAGTATCCCATACTCGTAGTTATGACTGTAAAGTGCATCCTAATTTTAATAGGTGGAATTAACAAGAAACAATATCTTGCCGCGCGAGGTAGAAAAATAAAATGCAATAGCTGGAAGGGGGAAAATAAGGTGTATAATATTGTGCTGTGGTTCAGACACTTATTTTGTAGTGACCCCGGATAATAGGTCGTTAAAAGGTGGAGGGTGATGCTGAGATGGGACTGCCGCTCTCCCTCCCATAGCAATAAAGGGGACAGGAGAAGGATGGTGGCAACACAGTGCCAGTATTGTTTACGGTCCAATAAGCTGGGACACGGTATACAAAGCCTTTGCTTGTACTCATCTAATTCTACTGAAGAGACACTCTTTTGCCAGTAAATACACCATTTTTAAGTGGTGAAACGGATTATCCTGGTTTACTTATGGGCATTCAATTATCCGGGCATCGGAAGGTCCCAATTAACACGGATTATCGAGAGTTTACTGTACAACTATATGACTTGCCGTCGTCCGGGGTCTCGGGCTCGAGTCCCGGTGCGGTTCCTAGCGGGAGTGGCTGTTGCAAATGTAATGAGTCCGGGTGGGCGCCAGACTAGTTCTGGTGCTAGTCGGTAGTTGGGTCGTGGGGTCGATTGCCCTGCGTGGCCCACTAGGACCGTCGGCGATGTTGCGTGGGTTTGAGGACTTCCCTACTCGGCGGGGGTTGGGAATAGCAGGTTTAAAGAAGCGTACGCTGAAGTGAGCTAATAAATGACGTGCGTCATTTATTCAGTCGACAGTGGCTCTGGTGTAACGTTGCTGGTTACACGCCACGTTGTACAAGAGGTGACGTTACAAGATACAAATTACACAATTACACGCAACTGAGTCTGAGAGTTACTGAATTACCGTAGCACAAGTTTACAAAAGGAATGTTACACGAGGTTGCGTTATACAAGTTTACGAATGTTACGTGGAGAGGTGCGTCGCACAAGTTTACAAAAGAAAATGTTACACGAGGTTGCGTTGCACAAGTTTACAAAAGAATTGTTACACGAGGTTGCGTTGCACAAGTTTACAAAAGAAAATGTTACACGAGGGTGCGTTGCACAAGGTTACAAAGAAATGTTACAAAGTCACTAATTATTCCGTATTATCGTGTCCCTAGGCTTTTCTGAGCCTGGTTACTCAACGAGGGGTGAGGGTGATTGGAGGCGGCCAATCCCGTAAATCTGCGTATTGAGGCGGTGCTCGCGTCCACTGCAGTGGAGCGCGGACCGCAGCTAAATTCGCTCAAGAGTTCCCTTACGGGGAGTGTCAGCGCCGGAGCGACTGAGATTAACAAAAGTTCTGTCCTCGGGAGTCGGCCCGTACCGGATAATGCACCTACCCCGCGGACCAAGTGTGGTGCAGGGGGGGGTGTGATATTTATGCGGCCGGATTAGGTCCTGGACCGAAAAGCTGGACCGGGTACATACGGAGAGATTATTAAAAGGGTTTGAAGAATGACTATATTTACCAGAAGTGAACTCGGTGTGGACAAAGGATGATGTCTCTCCATGGGACGTGCGTCCGCCCCGGTCCACGAGTCGCGTTGAACTGGCGTCATGTCGTGGCGTCCGGCCGAGGCTCGGTGGCCCTCGCGCCAGGGTTGACCTCATTACGTTAATTTCTGATCTGATAAGTTAATAAGAGAATTTAATGATGCTAAATTCTTATATTAATTTTAAAGGCTGAATTAAGGTCATTTGTCCCTTCTATGAATTGAAAGTTATTATATTTAAGAATTTTTATGTTTGAATGTTTTACGTCACACCAGCGACTGTTCGTCTCTTGTCAGATTGCTCTGGTGGGGTTAATGACGCAACACAAGGTTTGAATAATTATGTCATAAGGTCTGGTTGATTGATTCCGGCAGAAGGCCGCCAGGGGAACACTCACACGCGTATTGCTGTAGTTACACACATGAGTGCCCGGGCACTCCTACTTCGCACTTCCGTCAACCGACTTTAAATTACTACGTAATATAGTCTAATAATTAGTGTTTGTTTTTTATAACGTGGTTGATTGCAGTCTGTTTATTTGGGGGGGGTCGGGTTCTACCTTAGTTGTTGGTGGCTCGCCTGACTCGGGTGGGCCATGGCTAGGGGCGTGTTCCGTTAGCGGGGTGAGTACTGGCGGTTGCAGGTCGGGCTTTAGGGTGGCCTTCGGTCGGACGACGTCAAACGCCCCCCCCTCGAGAAGCCCGACCTTGCGCCGCTAGTGACCCCGCTACGTGGGGGCGCCCCTAGCTTCGGCAGCAGCTCCAGCCAGGTGGTGCTCGCGGCGGCCGCAGCTGGTAGGGCCTGCGTACTGGATCCAGGTCGTCCCACGTCGAACAGCCGGGTGTTGGCTCGTCGGCGTGGTCCGGCAGCTGATAGGGCCCGCGCTCTGGACCTGGTGCGTCCCGCGTCGAGTGCCCAAGGTGGTCCGGCAGCTGGTAGGGCCCGCGCTCTGGACCTGGTGCGTCCCGCGTCGAGTGTCCGAGGTGGTCCGGCAGCTGGTAGGGCCCGCGCTCTGGACCTGGTGCATCCCGCGTCGAGTGCCCGAGGTGGTCCGGCAGCTGGTAGGGCCCGCGCTCTGGACCTGGTGCGTCCCGCGTCGAGTGCCCGAGGTGGTCCGGCAGCTGGTAGGGCCCGCGCTCTTGACCTGATGCGTCCCGCGTCGTGAGTCCAGGTGGTGGGACGTGGGCGGGGGCCCGTGGTGCCTACCCCCGTACGTATTCGTCCAGGTACCTGGGTGGCCGGCGGTTCCTCGGGGGGAGGTTCCCTGGGGCGTCTCCTGGGTCCGGGGGCTCCTGGGGCGATGTGGCGGCATCTGGCCGTAGGTCGTCCGGGGCTGAACGCGGCGTGGTGTGGTACGGACGTCTCTCCCGCTCCGGGATGCCAGGCGGCCCCAGGTCAGTGGTCTCGTCGTCTGGTTCCGTCACCACGGGAATGGTTTCAGCCTCGCCGTCCTCTGTCGAGGTGCTGAGGGAGTCCGGGAGCTCGGTGATCGAGAGTGTCTCGACGCCGTCCTCTGGCGGTCTCGGTGTAGTCGTGGGATCGTCAGTGTCCGGAGGCCACTCGATGAGGGGTCCTTGGGGCTCGTCTTCGCGGGTAGGTGTCCCGCTGGGCTCGTCGGCTACCTCTGGTGCCGGTGTGGCCGTCGTGTCCTCGTACACGAGCGCCCGTGGTCGGCTCTGACCAGTTGGGCTTCGTGCCGGGGTGGTCTCGGCGGGCGTGTCCCCCTCAGGCGCTCCCTCGGTGTCCGGTGTGGGTGCTACCTCCTCGTCGGGGGGGTTCTCCCCGGGTAGGTGGGCCAGCCGCAGATCGTCGCGGTGTACCTTCCTGTCCCGTCTCCCGCCGGTGCATACTAGGAAAGTGGTCCTCCCGAGCCGTTGGCGTACGGGGTGGGGGCCGCTCCACCTTGGGGCGAGTCCAGCGCAATAGTTGCGGGGCGCGTTGGAGAGGGGGTGCACGCGGACAAACACCTGGTCGCCTACCCGCACCGCAGGCGGGGGGTGTTCGGTCGTGGGTGTTATTTCCTGGGCGTATCGCCTCTGACGTTGTCGAGCCTCGTCGTGTTCGGCGGTGCGCCGTTGATCGTGGTCGGCTGTGTCTTCTGCCGGGTGGGGTGGTCCGTGTGTGGTCCATTCCCCTGGCAGTGGCAGGTTGTGCCCCTGCACCATCTCTGCCGGTGTGCGGCCGGTGGCGGCGTTGGTGCGTCTCCGGACGCAGAACAGTGCGTCTGGCACGTGGGTATCCCACTGAGTGTGGTCCGCCCCCAGTCGTATGCGCAGTTGTGCCTTCAGCTCCTGGTTCCGTCGTTCGGTGGGGTTTGCCCTCGGGTGGTAGGCTGGCGTCGAGTGGTGTTCGACCTCGTGGTCGGTGCACCAGGCCTTCCACTGACGGCCCAGGAACTGGCTGGCGTTGTCTGTTAATATGGACTGGGGGTAGTCCCAACGTGACATAAACTCGTTGGTCAGGATGTGAAGTAGAGTGGTGGTCCTGATGTTGCTGCACGGGTACGCTTCGGTCCACCGCGTGAACAAGTCCGTCACGACAAGCAGGAAGCGTTTCCCGCGGGGCGTGCGGGGGTAGGGGCCCATCACGTCCAGTGCAATGGTCTGGAAGGCTGTGGTGGGCTCCCTAGGCCGTTGTTGCTCCTCCCCGTCCCGTCGGCGTGCCTTTCGTCTCTGGCAGACCTCGCACTCGCGTACGTACTCACGGACGTCGTGGGTCAGACCTGGCCAGTGGTAGTGTCGGCCCACTTCGCGGCGGGTCTGGTCCGTCCCGGGGTGCCCCGCGAGGTCGTGGTCGTGGTGGAACCGCAATGTGGCCTCTCGCGCCTCCGTGGGGACGTAGGTTCGTCAGTCGCCGTGGTGGCCTGGGGTCCGCGTCATGACTACGCCGTCCTGCACACGCCAGGTACCGTGCTCGGCCGCTGGGATCTGTCGACGTCGGCGGTCGGCGTCGGCTGACGTCTCCTGGGCCTGGCATACGCGCCGATACAGGTCGGCGGCGGTGTTGGGCGGTCCTTCCTCGTCCTGGGCTTCGGCCGTGAGGCGGCTACATGTAGTGTCACTGTGTTCGGGTGGGTTTGGCGTGACTGGGGGTAGCATGGCGTCCCAGTCGTCCCGCAGTTCGGTGTTCTGGTCGGGTTCACGTGATAACAGGTCGGGCAGCTGATTTTCGGTGCCGGGGACATGCTCTACCTCGAAATCAAACGATTGTAGAAACAAGGCCCACCGAATCAGTTTGCCCTTCCTGCCCTGCATTGTGTGTAGCCACGTCAGGCATCGGTTATCTGTCCGCAGTGTAAAGGTCTTTCCCTCGAGGTGTGGCCGGTACTTTTTCATGGCCCAGACTACGGCTAGGCACTCCTGCTCGTTGCTGTGATATCGGCGCTCTGCCGAGCCGAGCTTTGCGCTAGCGTAGTCTGTGACCTCACGCTCGCCGTCCGGGCCTACGTGGTATAGTACCGCGCCCACCCCGAGGTTACTCGCGTCCGTCTGTAGGTAGAGGTGACGTTCTGGGTTTACACGCGTGAGCGTGTGACACTGTGTGAAGGCGAGTTTGACCTCTTCGAATGCGCGCTGGGCGTGGTCGTTCCACCGGTAACGTGACTGGGGTGACAGGAGGTCTATCAGGGGGGCTATTGTCCTCGAGAAGTTAGGGACGTAGCACCGGAGCCAGTTGATCAGGCCGATGAAGCGCTGTAACTGTTTCCGCGTTCGCGGTACCTCGGCTTCAGCGATCTTCGTGAGGTGGCTCGCTTGCGGCCGGTTACCCGCGGCGCTCACGACGTGCCCCAGAAACTCGACTTCCTGCGTCCCGATGTGGCACTTGTGGTGTGCGACGGTCAAGTGGTGGGTAGCGAGGCGTTCTAGGACCAGTGTAAGGTGTCGGATGTGTTCCTCCCAGGTCTCCGAGAATACGATTACGTCGTCGAGGTACGCTAGTGCGAAGCGATCGACGTAGCCCTCAAGTACGCGCGTCATCATCCCCTGGAACGTCGCAGGGGCTCATTTCAGTCCGAATGGCATCGCTCAAAATTGGAATTTGCGGCCGTCGGGGATGGTGAACGCGGTCTTCTCGCGGTCTTCGGTCCGGATGGGAACCTGCCAGTACCCTGACTTAAGGTCGAGGGTACTGAACACCGTTGCTCGTCCCAGTCCTGCTACCGCGTTCTCCACGCTGATCTGGGGTGGCGGGGCGCTAACTGTGATAGTGTTCAGTGGCCGGAAGTCTACGCAGAACCGCAGTGATCCGTCCTTCTTCGGCGCGAGTACTATGCAGGCGTTGTAGCGACTATTCGACGGTTCAATAACACCATCCCGGAGCATCTCCGCGACCTGTTCCCGTATGGCACGTTGCTCCCGGAAACCGTATCCTCTGGGGGGCTCGTACACCAGGTTGTTGTGGGTGGTCGGGATGTGGTGCTCGGTGACCGTAGTTCGTCTGAGGGGGTCAGACACCGTGAATATTTCCTGTCGCTCTGCTAGTACCCGGTCGATGGCGGCGCGGTACTCGGGTGGGACGTCGTGACGTACCTGGTGAAGTGTGACGGTTTCGTGAGCCCGTGCGGGTAGGGACCCGACGGCATAGACTACCAGCCGCTCTTGCGTGCCGATGTGTACCCGAGTGGCCTTGGTCTCAATTACGGCGTCCTGCTCTGCTAGCCAGGGCTGCCCCAGGACTATCTCCTCGCGGAGGTCCTCGACGACGAGGGCGGTCACAGTGGTGGTGTAGCCCCTTATCCTAACCTGGAGTGTCGCTCGCCCTACGGTCAGGCATGGTCGGGTGTTCGTGGCTAATTGCAATTCCGTCTGTTGAGGTTGGAGTTTCCCGGGCGGTACCAGGTGGGGGGCTACAAATACGTGACTCGCCCCTGTGTCGACTAGAGCAGCCGCGGCTCGCCCGTCAACCTCTACGGGGATGCGCAGGAGGCTGTCCCGCGGGTGGGTCAGCTGGTACAGTTGGGGGGGTCTCTCCCTTCCCGTGACAACCGGGAGCGGTGTTCCTAATGCTCCGCCCCCGGGTTGGCGTTTCCCGGCGGTTGGTTCGCGCGAGGAGGTGGTAATGGGCAATCCTTGTGCCAGTGGCGTGTACCGTCTGGGCAACCTCGCTGGCACAGTGGTAGTCCCTGGACGTCCTGCGTTGCCGACCTGGTGGGTGTGGCGTTGGTTTGGGGCGTGTTTTCGATGGCTCGTCGCCGGGTCGGTGGCTGGTTGTCAGCTCCCCCCTGTTGTGATGCCTGGCTGAGGCGTCCCCGACTCGTGTTCGGTGTGCCCCGTTGCCAGAGGTCGCGCAGGTTCTGTTCGATGGCCGCTGCTTGTTGCACGTATTCCTCTACCGACTCTGGGCGACAACAACGCATGAAAGGCTGGAGGCCGGTGTGGAGTAACGCTGTGACAGTGGGTAGCGCTGTCGTGGGTCGAGCGTGCGGGTTGACGCGTGCGAAGAGGCGTAGTTTCCGTGATACGAATTGTTCGGCCGTCTCGCCGTCCTTCTGCCGCTCGCCATAGAACTGTGAGGTGCAGTCGACTAATGCCTGTTCAGTGTCGAATCGGCGGGTTAGTGCGCCGGCGAACTCCGTCCACGGCATGCCGAACCGTCCCCATATGTCCCACCATTCGTGGGCTGTGCCTCGCAGTTGCCCGCTGGCCTGTCCCGACCACTCGTCTACTGGTATACCTGCTCGGGTCAATCGCACTTCACAGTTTTCTACGAAAGTTCGTGGGTCCTCATGGGTGAGGCCACCGAATTCAGGTAGTGTGACCTTGCCCTGATAACCTTGGGGGCGGTTGTACGTAACGAGGTTTGGGTCGACGGGTGGCGGTGGCTGTTGCGCATGGTGTTCCTCTTTCGCGGCGTGTGTGAATGTCGTGCAGGTGGTCGAGCGAGTGCTCACCACGGTGGTGTTAGTTACTGTTTCCGTCTTTACGGTTGGTGCTTGGTTCTTCCCCGGGAACTGTCCGTCCCACGGCTGTACCCATG
Organism: Bacillus rossius redtenbacheri; assembly: GCF_032445375.1. Taxonomy (NCBI): domain Eukaryota; kingdom Metazoa; phylum Arthropoda; class Insecta; order Phasmatodea; family Bacillidae; genus Bacillus; species Bacillus rossius. The sequence goes on along the minus strand of NC_086331.1, from coordinate 5,245,268 downwards.
AGTGGTCGTGTGGGTCCTGACTGTGGGGGGTGCATTGGCAGGTCATGTACCATGGTCTCGACCCCGTCAGTAGGTCTGTCCCCCTGGGCAGTAAGCACTGGGCGCATAGAACGTCGGAGTTCCGGGTTTGCATGTTGCGCTAGTTATGGTGCGTGTTTAGCGGTGTTGGTCTGTGCTTCTCGCTCGCGGCTCTGTGTGCGCGGTGCAGGCTTGCGCGCGGGGTCGCGCTCGCCGGCTGGGCAGGTGCCCGGACAGCCGCACAAAACGGAGGCCGAGAATGGCCGCGGCGGAGGTGGTGCGCAGGTCGTTCTGCGCAGCGACGGCCGAGAGCGCCCGGACAGCCGCACGAAGCGGAGGTCGAAAACTGTCCGCGTTGGGGAGGGGGTACGGATGAGCGTGCGAGGCAACGGGCGAGGGCGCCCGGACACTCGTACAAACCAGAGGCCAATGATGGACGCTGCGGAGAGGGGGGTCGGGCTGTGACGTAGGCTTCTGCGTCGCGGCTGGCGCTGGAATGCCGAGTGGGGTGGGGGGTGGTTGAAGCCCCTTTGTCCGCTTGCTTCGTCGCGCCGGCCTGTCTTGACCCTAATTACTTTTGCCTGTGCAAAATGGCCGTCCCGTGTCCGTGCTGTGGCTTGGCGTAGCAGGAAAAAAGATTATGATTTAATAATGGCTCAAATTTTCCGTTTTTTCGTGAAAGTTCTTGTGATTTTTCGTGGGGAAAATCCTGATTTTTCTATCTTCGCCCCACGCAGCGGGCGCCAAATGCCGTCGTCCGGGGTCTCGGGCTCGAGTCCCGGTGCGGTTCCTAGCGGGAGTGGCTGTTGCAAATGTAATGAGTCCGGGTGGGCGCCAGACTAGTTCTGGTGCTAGTCGGTAGTTGGGTCGTGGGGTCGATTGCCCTGCGTGGCCCACTAGGACCGTCGGCGATGTTGCGTGGGTTTGAGGACTTCCCTACTCGGCGGGGGTTGGGAATAGCAGGTTTAAAGAAGCGTACGCTGAAGTGAGCTAATAAATGACGTGCGTCATTTATTCAGTCGACAGTGGCTCTGGTGTAACGTTGCTGGTTACACGCCACGTCGTACAAGAGGTGACGTTACAAGATACAAATTACACAATTACACGCAACTGAGTCTGAGAGTTACTGAATTACCGTAGCACAAGTTTACAAAAGGAATGTTACACGAGGTTGCGTTATACAAGTTTACGAATGTTACGTGGAGAGGTGCGTCGCACAAGTTTACAAAAGAAAATGTTACACGAGGTTGCGTTGCACAAGTTTACAAAAGAATTGTTACACGAGGTTGCGTTGCACAAGTTTACAAAAGAAAATGTTACACGAGGGTGCGTTGCACAAGGTTACAAAGAAATGTTACAAAGTCACTAATTATTCCGTATTATCGTGTCCCTAGGCTTTTCTGAGCCTGGTTACTCAACGAGGGGTGAGGGTGATTGGAGGCGGCCAATCCCGTAAATCTGCGTATTGAGGCGGTGCTCGCGTCCACTGCAGTGGAGCGCGGACCGCAGCTAAATTCGCTCAAGAGTTCCCTTACGGGGAGTGTCAGCGCCGGAGCGACTGAGATTAACAAAAGTTCTGTCCTCGGGAGTCGGCCCGTACCGGATAATGCACCTACCCCGCGGACCAAGTGTGGTGCAGGGGGGGGTGTGATATTTATGCGGCCGGATTAGGTCCTGGACCGAAAAGCTGGACCGGGTACACACGGAGAGATTATTAAAAGGGTTTGAAGAATGACTATATTTACCAGAAGTGAACTCGGTGTGGACAAAGGATGATGTCTCTCTGTGGGACGTGCGTCCGCCCCGGTCCACGAGTCGCGTTGAACTGGCGTCATGTCGTGGCGTCCGGCCGAGGCTCGGTGGCCCTCGCTCCAGGGTTGACCTCATTACGTTAATTTCTGATCTGATAAGTTAATAAGAGAATTTAATGATGCTAAATTCTTATATTAATTATAAAGGCTGAATTAAGGTCATTTGTCCCTTCTATGAATTGAAAGTTATTATATTTAAGAATTTTTATGTTTGAATGTTTTACGTCACACCAGCGACTGTTCGTCTCTTGTCAGATTGCTCTGGTGGGGTTAATGACGCAACACAAGGTTTGAATAATTATGTCATAAGGTCTGGTTGATTGATTCCGGCAGAAGGCCGCCAGGGGAACACTCACACGCGTATTGCTGTAGTTACACACGTGAGTGCCCGGGCACTCCTACGTCGCACTTCCGTCAACCGACTTTAAATTACTACGTAATATAGTCTAATAATTAGTGTTTGTTTTTTATAACGTGGTTGATTGCAGTCTGTTTATTTGGGGGGGGGTCGGGTTCTACCTTAGTTGTTGGTGGCTCGCCTGACTCGGGTGGGCCATGGCTAGGGGCGCGTTCCGTTAGCGGGGTGAGTACTGGCGGTTGCAGGTCGGGCTTTAGGGTGGCCTTCGGTCGGACGACGTCAGACTAATGTAAAAATGAGCGAAAACATTATTGCAATTTGTTAAAATATTGTCACGTGCACCTAGCCGGTGCCACCGCCATTTCTGTCACGATCCACCTTCAGAGGGGGGGGCGAGAATCGTAGCTCTTTACATAGAAACAACTCGCTTGGCATCAACTAGTCTTAACTTCATAAAATACTTTACTGTACCTAGGATCATAGGTTCGTCATCCCGTACAGGATGTCTGGTGAGAGCTGAACTAAGGAGATTTTGCAAAATAACATAATACTTAATTAAAATTATTTTATTCTTAAAGTCAAATACTCAACATCATTTTAAAGAACATTTAAATAGCGGGATTACAATTTAAAACAATAATCTCTTTACTTCCTTAACGATTGAACGACCTTACAAGAGAGAGAATGAGAGAACTTCACTAAACACTTCCCTAGTCCTTCCGAATACCTCAAATCATAATTAATACTTAAAATTAAAACAAAGATAAGTCCATACTCACATTTTCCGAAAAGCCTTTCTTGATCGATTACTTTAAAAAAATAACGTAGGGGCCTCTCCTGCCCTTGAAATCCCGAACGAACATTACATTTTAAAAACTATGACGCGTGACCCCTGACGAGGGCCATAGCCTCCGCCCGAAAGCTTGACGACTACATTATGACCTAACTTAAATTAAACGACTCGTGGCCTCTGGCGTCGGCCATAGCTTCCGCCCGAAAGCTTGAATTCCTACATCACGAACGAACTAACAACTCGTGACCACAGGTGAGACGCATAGCCTCCGCCTGAGTGAGCCCCGAGTCACCAATCACTTGCGCTTAAATTCGCGCGCCCTGCCGCGCCTACCATAACAAAAGCTCGTTATTGAAGTCAAATTTACTAAACAACTAACTAGAACATCTGGGAAGACTACCCCCCCTCTACCCCAATGTGCAGGCCACACCGCGCGGCTTGTTACGACAGCGCGCCCCAGTAACTGCGGCCCGTGGCTGCGCCAGCGCGCGGCCAAACAAACAAACAAAATTCTGCAAGCCCGCAGCGCGCCGCGCCGGCCCCGTGCCCCAATTACATGGTCACGCCACTTGCGCTGACGAGTGAACAGAGCAGCCAGCCCAGAGTCCCGTCAGTAAAGTCCCTAAATTTGATTTCAACAACCCTGCAAAATTTCAACCCGCGACATAACCCTCCCCTCACAGAGCTCGAGCCCCATCGAGCTACCTCAAAATTACAAATTGTCTTTTTCCATTAAACCATAACTATAAATTCCTCATTTCACAAAAATAATAATTTTCTTAGTTCCTTGCTGTCTGAACATACATCTAGATTCTGCATAAGATTTATTTTAAAACAACAAGTATTCATAAAATTAAATGTAAAACTTTTATCTGGTTTGTTCTCACAGGAACCTTCAGAGGCTCGAGTTCTCAATTCTAAAAAAATTGTTCTGTTAGTGAAGCTCTCTTTACAAATTAAATTACTGTTCTTAGTTTCTCAGTATTCGTTAAACAATGTGCAAATTCTTGATAATTATTATTATTTTTTTTTTTCGGTTTCTGTTTATTACCATACTTCTTTCGTTCTTCAAAAAAAATTAAGTGTCCTTACAGTGTTTCAATTAATTAAACTCTTATCTCGTGAAGGTTGGTGCAACTCCTCGAAGTCAGTGTTGTCGAGAAGAGTAGCTCCCTGGGCTGGCCATCAGCAAACACCACTCAACTCCAACAGCTACTGGACTGGCTTCCAGGGCAGCTCACAACTTCTCCCCACATCTGCTTCGGAGTTGTGCCATCCTCATCACGAACAGATTACAATTCTGAAACATCATCAACAGGCATTACCATCACGCCTGACAAATACAAAACTAACTACTAAACTGCAATCGATGGGCAAGGATGCAAACACACAAAAAAATAAAATTAATTAATTCAACTGCTAACATAAAGTATCCCACCCTTAGCATAATCTAATCAGGCAAATAATTTGATAGGAAAAACTTAAGGAAGGGAAACATGACCTCCAATAATTTTCCCTAACTCTTGAGTCTTGATCTTCTCTATACAGCAAATAGTCCCCACGAAGTAACTGGGTTGAAGGTCAGTTCACATGACCCACCCATAACCTCTTCTACTCTTCTTTTCTTCTGGGGGCAACCACAATGCCCACCAATCTCTCTCCATGGTGCCGAACCAGCTATCCCATGAGAGTAAACAACGTAGTCAATAGGAGCGCAGAGGGGAAACACCAATCTCTGGCTTGTCGAGTCATAAAACTGCTTTATCTTCTTCTTCTTCTTCTTCTGAGTAAAACATCTGATTAATCTTGCTACTATTCTTCCCAACAATAAAAAAAAAGTTCATCAGGTATCTTCATAAAAAAACATTCTAACTAATAATAAGTCTTCTTTTTCTTCTTTTTTTTTTCTGTTAGATGTAATAGAAGGCCATGTTAGGGAGGTTATAGGGAAAAAGAGTGGCCAATTCCCACCCCATCACCCACCTAGATCATGACTAATTAACTTTTAAACTTTCTATTTCAAACAAATAAAAAAAAACATTTTTTTATTCAAACTTTTAAACTATAATTACTTTTACTTCATAACCTCAAAAGCTAATCAATAATTCTAAATGAAATTGTGATTTACTGCATCCTTGTTCCATCCGATCTGTTTGTTTATAACCTTTCTTGTAAAGTATAAAATTTTCAAACATTACTAATTCAAAAAAAAATTAAATTCTGGTGTCCTTTGAGTTACAATTAACTTTACTATTTCTTAGCTTGAAATAATTTAAGTTTTCAGAACTATTTCATTGTCTAATTCACAACACTTAAAAATCAACTCAAAACAACAAATCATCAAAATCAACAAGATCATCTGACCTACCTATCAGTACTGTGAACTTGAACTGTTCGTACACATTTATAATAAGCTATTGTATTTAAATTCCAACCTAAATAAGGTTTAAAAAAAACTACTAATCCCTCTGTAAATTAAGAAAATTAACTTTAAAAATTAAACTTAAGGTATTAGTTCTTTTTGACAGCTACCACAACTCACTAGTTCCATTACATTACTATAACCTAAAAAGTTCTGTAAATAATGTTTATAACAAAAAAAAACTCCAGTTACTGTCTTCCATAATAAAAATAAAACTTTACATGACCTTATTAATCTCCACTTGTAAGTCCATGGCTGCCAGCTTTCTCTTCTCTTGAATCTTCAGTCTTGGCTCTTGTTTCAGTGATCTTGTATCTTGTCTCTCGAACTCTTGTCATCTTGTAAACTGGACTGCTGCTCAGCTCATCTTAAGGAATCTGTAACAGTTTCAAAAATACATGTTAATTTAAATTACATAATTCCTGTTCTTTGGTCCTAAAAAAAAATTGTATTATTAGTACACATTACCCTGAAACAACATTATTATTCATTGTTTATTACTTAAAAAAAATGCTTTACCATAAAATCCTTTTTTGTTCTTTTCATTAGGCCTATTTATTTTCCTTCTTCTTAATTAAATTCTGCTTCAAATGTTAATCCTAACTTAAGACCTACCATCTATTTATTATTCATTACCTACATTATTTATGTTACCCTAAAATTCCCATAAGTTTCTAATACTTCCTATCAAAGACATTCTCTCTAAAAAAAAATTTACTTGTGACTCTTAACTTAACAAACTTAAAAAAAACTTTTACACTAGACTTAACTTATTATTCATTCTTAGTTACTAAATTTCTATATGTAAACTTTAGTACTTACAAACAAAAACTGCCTATTTCTCTCTACCTCTTAATCTCTTTCAATTATTACAATAATAATGTTACCTTGCATCTTTAAACTTTCTTCTTTTCAATTAAATTAGACATCTCATAACAATAAAAATTCTGCCTATACTCTTCTTATGGGTGTACAAACCAACAACAAAATTTCAAATTCTCAAGTTTCCTTATATTTAAATTATGCAATACAAATAACCTCTGTGGTGCCTGTACCCTTTAGGCCTACCACCTTCTCCTCTCACAGCATAACTCTTATTCCTCGGGGTCTGTATTCACTGTTCCAAATCAAATATCTCAAATAAATTAAAAACAAATTTATTATTTTAAGAAAACAAAAATTTACATTGAATTTACTATGGAGCCTGGAAATCTTAATGTCTCACAGCAGCTAACATGACTAAATCCCATGGAACCCCAGGTTTACATAACCTGTGCCCAAAAATTTAAGCATACCAGGCTTTCTCTGCACTGGTTTTACAGCATCACACACTATTTAGGGCCCCTGATCTGCCATCAGTCCCAAGGAGTTTTCCCACAACCCCTCTCTACACAAGCGCCTACCGCATTCCTCTCAAATGGCTATCGGTTTTACGGCATTCTTTTGGGATCCGACCATCAAGTTAGGGCTAATCGAACATTAAACCTCCATACTTTCAAACAATAAAAATCAATTAAATTTTCTCTGTAAATTCTAAAAATCAAAAAAAATTATTCCAACATGCCAAAGAAACTTCCAAAAAAAATTCATAATCTTATCTTCAAACCATTAAAATAAAAATAAATAGATTACTCTGTTTTCTCCTTAATAACTGTAAACTGTCACCAAATATCATGTCATAAATTTTAACTATGCTTACTGACTCTTAATCAAAAAATCTCATTTGTCCTAATTAATAAACAACCGATTTCCTTAAAATCTCACTGTATCTCTCACACTCAAACTTCACTGGCTGAATATCTCAATAAATTCAAAAACAATTATCTAAACTCTTAAAGAAACTCCTCCCCAATTATTCAAATTACTTCACCTTATTTTATTTCATTACTTAAAACACCTTACTCAAAAAAAATTAATTAATTATCTAGCTATCTTCCATTATTATTTATTTACCGAACAAAACTTTCTCCTAAATTAATTTAGTAAAATTCAATTTCACATTAGGCAAGTACACTAACTCTCTACAGCAATGTTTCTCATTTCCCTCCTTCCTAACTGAATCCAATCTTACTTAACCTCCAGGGAATTTACCTCACAAAATAACCAAAAATTTCACTGTAGTGCCTATCTGCTATAGGCCCACTACACAGGGGGCTCTAACCCCACCAACAAACTTCATTGAAATGGTACCCTATCCCATACAGGATAGCCACTTCGGTACTACCATGGGGAACTCCTGCCCCAAACTACTCACAACTCTCAGGATTCTCCTGACCCTTAATTCCGTAGTCAGCCCATCTCCTATGGTCTGCGCTACAATTCCCTTTCTTCCCAGGGACACAACGCCTCACCTTAGGGTCCCTCGCCCTAATGAAAACATTAATTTTGTCTCTCTGTTCTTTTGGAGTAAATTCCCTCTACACACAAAATCTAGCCTTCCCAGTTTTCTTAATGCTTATCGATTTTATAGTGTACCTCCTTAATAATGTTTACAAATCCCAAAAAAATATTTTTAAAACCGAGGTAGAATTTAACTAACAAAAACATAAACAACTTACAACGAAACACTTCTAGCCTATACATCATACACTTCTTAAAATAAATTACTTACATACTGAAAGTTCCTCTTCTCCTAAAACACACTTAAATTTAAATTTATTTAACCAATAGACTATTTTCTTATCGCTAAGTTACCGTACAGCTGATCAAAACAAGGTCACGGCCTGTCCACGTCTCCGTATGAGCCCGTGACGTCACCGAATTCCATCAGGTGCGCCAACCCTCGCTTGCGGTTCCTCCGTTCTCCGCTAGGTCTCAGCACCTCCCCGTCACGTGTTCACTCTGCCACGTCCACTGACGTGTCGTTCTGAAACAACTCTCAACATTTTTCTAATTAAAACAAAACATCACTATAAATTCTATAACTCTCTTTTACATAAACTCTCGTTTTCTCTTTAATTCCTTTCTAACGTTTATCCTTCCCTCGACTGATTTAATTCGTACGTCTCGTCTCCTACGCGCACGAAAACAAAACAAACTTCTCTTGAAAATAATTCCTATTTACGACAAAAAACTTTATTTTAAATTATAATTCTCTTAACCTACAATCTTAAAATGAACTTCAATTAAATTAAACCACTTGCATTATCTCTAATAAGCATTTAACTTATAACGTATTCTCCTCACGTAATAATCCCCGATATAAATCTACAATAAATTCAACGACTTAAAACAACTTATCACTATAAACTTTATCCTTACAAGTATCCTCAAATAAACATCTGTTACGTCAAAAAAAAAATCTCAAAGACTTCCTCCACTATAGACTAAAATTCCGTAATCCTCTCCTCAAGTAAACTCTTAATAACCTGCTATCAGAAGCTGAAACTAATTTAATAATAAACATAAAAATCTACCTCTCTCTCTCTCCAGAAATAGAACCTATCCGGCGAACTCTACCATTTCTTGTAACGTGCACCTAGCCGGTGCCACCGCCATTTCTGTCACGATCCACCTTCAGAGGGGGGGGCGAGAATCGTAGCTCTTTACATAGAAACAACTCGCTTGGCATCAACTAGTCTTAACTTCATAAAATACTTTACTGTACCTAGGATCATAGGTTCGTCATCCCGTACAGGATGTCTGGTGAGAGCTGAACTAAGGAGATTTTGCAAAATAACATAATACTTAATTAAAATTATTTTATTCTTAAAGTCAAATACTCAACATCATTTTAAAGAACATTTAAATAGCGGGATTACAATTTAAAACAATAATCTCTTTACTTCCTTAACGATTGAACGACCTTACAAGAGAGAGAATGAGAGAACTTCACTAAACACTTCCCTAGTCCTTCCGAATACCTCAAATCATAATTAATACTTAAAATTAAAACAAAGATAAGTCCATACTCACATTTTCCGAAAAGCCTTTCTTGATCGATTACTTTAAAAAAATAACGTAGGGGCCTCTCCTGCCCTTGAAATCCCGAACGAACATTACATTTTAAAAACTATGACGCGTGACCCCTGACGAGGGCCATAGCCTCCGCCCGAAAGCTTGACGACTACATTATGACCTAACTTAAATTAAACGACTCGTGGCCTCTGGCGTCGGCCATAGCTTCCGCCCGAAAGCTTGAATTCCTACATCACGAACGAACTAACAACTCGTGACCACAGGTGAGACGCATAGCCTCCGCCTGAGTGAGCCCCGAGTCACCAATCACTTGCGCTTAAATTCGCGCGCCCTGCCGCGCCTACCATAACAAAAGCTCGTTATTGAAGTCAAATTTACTAAACAACTAACTAGAACATCTGGGAAGACTACCCCCCCTCTACCCCAATGTGCAGGCCACACCGCGCGGCTTGTTACGACAGCGCGCCCCAGTAACTGCGGCCCGTGGCTGCGCCAGCGCGCGGCCAAACAAACAAACAAAATTCTGCAAGCCCGCAGCGCGCCGCGCCGGCCCCGTGCCCCAATTACATGGTCACGCCACTTGCGCTGACGAGTGAACAGAGCAGCCAGCCCAGAGTCCCGTCAGTAAAGTCCCTAAATTTGATTTCAACAACCCTGCAAAATTTCAACCCGCGACAATATGCTGTCACAACAGAACAGTTTTGTACTGTTATTAGAAAACATTTAATAATGAAATTAATTATTTCATTTGATAGGGTTGTATATCGCACAGTTATGCGCAGTGGCTAAAGGGGCCCCAAACACTTAAGGTACCTTTATTAAGCATAGTATTAAGTACTAGATGATAACAAGTGGACAGCAGCGCACGTCTACATAAATAAACATGCTGGCATGTGCTGACTTGTTAAAGCTTTTGTAACATCAGGAACAAAAAAAAACTTTTTCTTTGCTTTGTAGGAGGAGAAGGCAGATGATAATACTCATGTGCCAGATATTCTGAAACTGACTTATGAAGATCAAATGGAGCATGTGGAAATCTTCAGTGAGATGCGTGAAAAAGTGGCTTGGGCCAAAATCAAGCATCCACAGCCCGACCCCCCTCAGGTAAGAACAACAAATGTGTATTCAGGAAGCGTGGGACTGTGAAGCAGGGAGGATGAAAAACTTGATTTTTTATTTATAGAATTTTAATAGGGTTCAAATGTTCCATATTTGTGTGCTGATCAATGAAAAAATAATGAAAAAATACTACTTTGGATCCACAGTTCATGCAAATAGCCCAAAGTTTAGGGTAAATGACAAAAAAAAATTTAACTTTAAGCTCAAAATATACAACGGGGGACCCAAAAAAAAAGAATTTTTGTCTTAAAAAATGTATTTATTACCTTTTTACAAAGTTCCTTCAGTCATATTAGATGTGATGCACTTGTCAAGTATTTTTTTTCCCACTGTTTGAAGCGCCTCTGGAACTCTTCAACTTGAATATCCTCCAGTGCCCTTTGCGAAGCAGTTTTTACCGCCTCCACATCATCAGAATGCTTCCCTATTAGATTTTTCTTTATTGTTGGGAACAGGGAAAAGTCACACAGGGCTAGGTCTGGTGAATACGGAGGGTGGGGAATGACAGACCACCCCTGAGATGTCAAATTCCCCGTGCATTATTCCATGAACATCAAAAAAGACAACAACCATCGTCTTAACATTCAACCGCACTTTTTTTTTTTCTGGGGGAGTTGGGAGTCTTCCACTCGCTTGACGCTTGCTTTATTTCTGGGTCATACCCGTTACACCAACTCCCATCACCTGTAATGACTTTGGTCAAAAAAGTTCGGATCACTTTTAGTCTCTTTTTTCAAGTCCTGGCTCAAATTCAATCGAATGTTTTTTTTAAATCCTGTTTGAGAAGGCTAGGAATATATTTAGCGGCAGCACATCTCATTTGCAAATCCTCAGACAAAATCCTCTGGCACCAGCTCCAACTCACTCCTGTCTCTTCTGAAATTTTGTTGATAGTGAAACGTCAATCCTCGTTGATATTATGGCTGATATTATTATTTATTTTTTTTTAACGTTTTCATCGTTTTAAGGTGTTGAAGGGCGCCCAGAACGAGCATGGTCTTCAACACTCATTTCACCACGTTTAAAGCACCAAAACCACTCGAAAATTGGTGTGCGGCTCATAGCATCCTCCTTGAAAGCCTGCTGAAGCATTTGTTAAGCTTCCGTTACCAATTTTTCTAGCAGGAAACAAAATTTCAGACACACTCTTTGTTCTTTTAAATCTGCCATAACAACTTCACTTGAAAAAATCTAAATAGTTTAAATTTTAAACACTGGAATAACACATGAAAATATGTTTGGCTTGTTAGATGGTTAGAAATTTTTTTCAACGGAAAGTATCCTCAGGCACCTATTTTATTATTTTTTGATGAACCTGCATATTGCACATGGACATAAAATCATTCATTTTCTTTGGAGAGGCAAGATTAATGTTCTGTTTTAAATAAACACTGTATTTTGCGCACAGAACTGGAATGTAAGATGATGGTTTCAGCAGTTGGATACGGAAGAAGAGCATCCAGTACTCTGTTTTGGCGAGAATGCAGACGTGGATGGATTGCGGGAGGGTGCCCTTCCGTTACTGAGCACACTCATGTCCATGACACAGGTGGGTCTCCACTGTAGTCGTTACTTATTCTTTTTACATTTCTGCTCTGTTGGTATCACAGTGTTCACTTATTTCTTTAATTCCTCTGTAAACAGCTTATAGCTGTGAAACACCATCTTACTATTACCAATTTTTTACAATATTAATGAAACAAGAAACTGATTTCTTCAGACAGTGAACTGACTGTGATCCATTTATTTATATATATGTATAAGTTTTTCATAAGTTATTAAAAAAAATAAGTAAAGTTTTAGTGTTTGTGAACTAATTTTAGCTAAAATTTTTGTCATTGTTCACTAAGTGCTAGAGAACTGTTGATTTGCATAGTTCTTTCAATATTGGTTATAAAAACTTTTGACTTTTAAATAACATTTAGGTTGTTTTTTTATGTAAAGCATCATAACATAAATATTTTTGTGTCTTAATGATTATTCTGGACAGTTTCTCTTTGAGTCGAGGCAAGGTTCTAATCTTTGACAAACAATTGGCATGCAGTTTCATTGTAGTAGTTGTACATTTCCATCTCTAATGACTTGGCTGTTGGTAAGAGGTAAAAAAAAAAAAAAAAAAAAAAACATGAAATATTTTTTTTAATATGTGCTTTTCAGAAAAATATTTTGTTGATTTGGTTCTAGGTTCAGATCCTGCAGGCCCTGGATGACCTCATAGATTACCTGGAATGCTCTCCTATGTTGTCCTATCAAAGAGGAGCATGGTTGTACGCACTCCTGGTGTTCACAGAAATACCGCTCACTCCGGAGACCTGCAGCTCACTTCGCACTCTGGCCAGGACTTGTGCCAAGATCCGTGACACTTTGGTATGAATCTTTCTTTGTATTTAATTATATTTTTTGGAAGGGAAATGATTAAATACATGCAATTCTAAATAATATAAAGACACATATCACTTTGGAAGTTAAATTTGCCGTCGTTTGTTTATGTTAACCAATGTTTTTACCATATGTTAGTCAGGGAGAAGACAGGTCTATTTCTTTAAAAAAAGAAATACATAAAACCATCTTTACAGACATTTACTGATTAGGTCTACAAAATGTGGATGAATTCCATTAAAATCAAATATTATGTATTTAATGTGGCCTTGCTGTTTGAAGTTGAATTCAGTTTCAATTATTTGGTGGTAGTACCTTTTGTTTGGAATGTTTACTTAATTATTGTTTAATTTTTTCTTACAGGAGAGTGTATTTGATCCTCAACTGCCGGCAGTGAACCTTTTTATTTGCTTGGTGTCTCAATATTTTGGACAGAAAGATCTTGCAGACATGTGATGGTGATACATCTCATTCCTGGCTAAAACATTTGTTGTAAGACTAAGTGTTACATGCTCTACCTATAATTAAAATTTGTAACTTATATTGTAAATGGATAGGCTATATTATTTAAGTTTGTTTTGTCGTTTATATAATGTGTAGCTATTTGTAGGTACTTGCGATTTCAGGTGTTTCGTGTTGTCAAGTTCAAGCAAGTATTTTGTCACAATCGAGACCTCCGGCTATCTCTCAATTGGTCTGAATTGTACCTACGTAAAAATACTTGAAGAAATTTGTTGGGCGCAGTCACTCACACTCGTACTCTTGCAGATAGATGCCCAAGTGACGACTAATGACGAGGCTATGCAGCTGTATCCACCACGCAGGGAAGAGGCAGGTGCATGACCTCACCGACTAATCACAACACAGACCTCACCGTCTAATCACAACACAGACCTCACCGACTAATCACAACACAGACCTCACCGACTAATCACAACAGAGACCTCACTGACTAATCATAACACAGACCTCACGAGGACACGAAAGTACACAAATATCTTAACCCTCCCAGTGAGGCTTTTCCTGCAAAAAAAATAAACCATGAAAAATCAGTATTTTCTAATTGGCTGATGCAACAACGTGATAACAATCTCGTCCCCCACGAGAGAGAACATTTGAAGTTTTTACCATCATTGGAATTACATACAGAACAAGCCAGAATTATTTCAGCACAAAAAAATAAGTTAAAAAAATTTTTGCTGCAGCGTTGCACAGGTGTCTCTTGTCCTTCCTTTTACCAATACAGTACATAATGTTCTAGAAACACTTCAAACATATCCAAATGTAAATTCAGGTATAAATACCGTAAGTAAATAAAATACTGAAAAAATGCACATACACAAACATTAACGTGGGAAACAAAGTGCGAACCAGTTAAAATATAGTTAAATGGCTTTTGTGAATAAAATAGTTAAATATCACTATCACTTACAAGAATATTAACAATGATAAGATATCAGTATTTAAAAATAGGTCACTGTTACCTTGGACCATTTAATCGGCTGATATGCTTACTGGAAAATATCGTGGCATAAGAATACTTTGCATATCTGGGGAGCGAAGGTCCTGCAATGCTACATACATTCTCCCCCCACCCCTTCAACTTTTCCATTAAATTAACATAATATTAAATTGAAAAGTTATAAAAGAAAGTGAAGTAGAAAAACTTTACTTAAAAAATGCAAAATACTTGTTAAGAATATAAATGTACCCAGTATTACACTCAAGCAATCTTTGCATGTGTAACTTCTAACTTGTACTTCTGGCCACTCAGGGAAAATAATCCAAAACATACTGTCGTTTTTCACTTCCAAATTTTGAATTTTCATGAGCCCCATAGACTCAAACATCAATTCCTGTTTTCTAATTTTAACTCTAACAAATGATTAGTTCACCTTTTTATCCAACTGTATCAGCACACAATAATATCTTCATTTCATAAATGCATAATTAACTCATTTCAACATTGACCTCCTCATTAGCTCCAAACTGCACCTCTGTAGTCAACAAAGAACATTAAAACCTCTTTAAACAGTTCAACGTCAACTTCAATAACTTCAACATAATGAAGGGGGGAACAGCCAAGGAGAAGGAAATACAAACACCCTTGCTAAAAAAAAATATGGCCACACTGCCGGAAACACATTTAAAATTACCCTTCTTGCCTCTCAACTGCTGGACCAAAACTACGACAACCACTAAAACTTTTGCTCCCCGTAATATTCAATTTTTCACCCACAACTTGGCCAATCTCTCCACACTTCGACTGTGCACTTACAAAACTTCAGTAACACCTGTGCTCCCTTCAGTATCTGACACAGCTACTGGTCAAAATCTCCATAAATCTTTTGCTGTAATCCCAAAAAAATAACTCGCTCTCTTTGACTTCTGTGGCATACAAACTTTATAAACTTTAACCTGTTTTACAAAACCTGTAATTCTTCCTTCTATTCAATCTCAACCCTTGTGACTTTCACATAAACACAATTTGAAATACATTGCACAATACCAATGATCCATGGGTCATGACTTCTTAAACTCTTTTCAAACTTGGCGCATTTACATTTAAGTATCTTGGTAACATTATCTTCACTTAGAAACTTTTTATATTGGTACCTATCCTTATAAATAATTTCATTACTGTTATTATACTTAATTTTCTCCATGCTTCTCTCTTAACATGGTAACCACTTAATGACCAAAATAAACAATTTAATTCTAATTCAAAGTAATATCAAAATTTAACCTAAAACACCTGTTACATCATTTCTGTTTACCTTTTATAAAAAAAAAATAAGTCTCGTACAACACAGCGACTCGGTCTTTTCCACTATGACGTGAGCAGACACAACAGCTGTTTACAACATGTTCAAAATCTGCAAATTTCATTTTTCTTTTCCTTTTGCCACAGTCCCTGTGTAAACTCTTTACTCTAGTTCTGTGCCTCTGACTTCTGTCCAGCTTTCCAAGTACGCTGACACACAACTAACTCTGTCTCAGTAGCCTCTGCACTAACAGTATACCATTTGTATTACAATTTTTATCATATTTCCTTGTGTGATTTTTGAAGTGAAACTTCTAATGCGACTTCCAACAAGGTTGCGTTAAACGTTTAACGCTACCATGGAGGGGGTATGAAAGCACGGTTGCGTTAAACGTTCAACGCTCCTGGGGAGGGGGAATAGAAAGAGACAGAGCGAGAGTGAATGCGTGGCACTGGAACGCATGCGCGTAGTATACCTGTTACAGGCCAGCGCGAGCGTTAGCAGTGAGTAGCGTCCAATATTCCAAGCACATGCGCGTGGTATTCTTGCTATGCAGCGAAGTAAACAGTGTGAGCGTCGTGAAATTAGCTGAAATACGTACTTGTTCTATTTTATTGTTCTATTTTAATTTATAATATTCATTATTTCATTTACCTCTTTTTTTTTTTTATTTCATTTGATTTGATACAATACAATATGTTTTCATTAAAAATCAATTTATACCTCTTCCTATTTTCATTTCCACATTACGAAGTTTCACTTCTTCCGCGCGGAGGGACTCCACGCACTATTTTTTTTTTTTAATATTATGCAGATGTAAATGTAAACAAATGAAAAAAACTCCAGACTAATTGGTTTCATTTTAGGAAAGTCCTTTTAATCACTCTGCTTAGATTTGATACAATACAATATGTTTTCATTAAAAATCAATTTATACCTCTTCCTATTTTCATTTCCACATTACGAAGTTTCACTTCTTCCGCGCGGAGGGACTCCACGCACTATTTTTTTTTTTTAATATTATGCAGATGTAAATGTAAACAAATGAAAAAAACTCCAGACTAATTGGTTTCATTTTAGGAAAGTCCTTTTAATCACTCTGCTTAAAAATATTTTTATAAACATTTTCCACATCCAGTGCTAAATTCATTAAAAATGTGATTTGATCATCAAATGTTGTGAACAAGCTATATATAACTTGATGTAAGTTTTTGGACATACGCCATTGCTAAGAACTGTATGTCCAAAAACTTACATCAAGTCATGCACTCCCATTGCACAAATCTTTTAAAGATAACAAGCTATATATATATATATATATATTTTTTTTTTTTTTTCTTCTTAAATGTAAAATAATCATATGCTAGAAGCAGTAGTGATTAATAAAGTGAGAAGTGACCTTTAGATCAATTTTAATGTATGTTTAACAAAAAATAAATGTTACATATTTATCTGTAAGCATTTTTTAATCGAGGACATTGAATCAAAAATAATTTGAAATAGGGTTGGCAGAGAAAGCTACATTCAAACAAACTTATTTATGATGTTTAGAGCTGTCAGAACTTATCAAGCAAGGAATGAAACTTTTTTTTATTAAAGCTCTCTCTCGACTTTTCACCTCCAGCCTAGTTTCAGAAGTGTCATCACTTGAGCTCGGTTTTCTTCAGTTTTAGATATTCAGTCAAAACTGAAGTAAATTGCATCTGACATCATGCATTGATTTTTGACTAAATATTGTTCCATTAAATTTTGGTGAAAATGACTGAAATATCCTGAAATTTGTTTGATCCTTAGTCGACAAATGCGTGTTTTGGATATTTTTCGCTCAAGTGTTCTGTAATTATGGGAAATCAACATGTATAATTCACCTTTGACTTATTATGTTTAATAAGGAACACTTAATATTCAGTGATTTGCTCCAGTTTAGTATGCTTTAATTTTTAATATTTGGAATGATAATTTTATCACCCAGTATCTCTAAATGAAACCCTTCATTTTATGTTAATTTTCAACATTATGTGGAAAAATACTTGCTTGCAAACATTTAAGATTATTCTTATTTTCTTAATAAACAATTTCTAGTATAAATATATATATATATATATATATATATATATATATATATATATATATATTTTAATTTTTGTGTTTATTTATTTATTGTAATTTTATGTAAAATATTGTTTATATTTGTTGATAGTATCTTTTATAACTACATTTGTAGAAAACTTCATTTTGTTCCTATACATTATTACATACATTACTCATGACCCCTTTGCACCAACAAAACTAATGTGTAAGAGGTAACCTTTGTGCTTTTTAGGGTTTGTAGGTATGTACTAAAAAATGTTGGAGACTATAAACAAGATTGATGATCAATGATTCACTGTGGAGCAGATCGTTCAGATCTTGCAATTGCTTCCTGTTGTTTATCATGGCTTGACTGTATTGTTCTGAGTGGGTGTTCCATTCAATCTGTTTGCAGAGTGGATTTATAATAGTATTGTGAGAAAGTTATTTACTTATACCTAAATACCAATATTGAAATGATCAAGTTGGGACTCTGATTTTAATACATTCACCATGGCACAAAAACTCTCATGTGTACGCAAGATTACCATGAATTTGTAGTTTTACAAAGGTTTGTTTACACTTAATAAATATGAACCATGTCATGAACAACTAGCACCATTATACAAGAATACAGCTTGCAATACATCTCAATACATCTCAATACATCAATATAACCCCAGATCTAAGGCACAAATAACAGCCACATTAAGTGGGTTGTCTAAATTAGTCAAATTGGATCAGTGCTGCCAACAGAACAGGGAGTCAGTAAGAAATCTCCCACAGGAATGACAACCACAAAACAAAGAGAAGGCTAGGAGCAATACACTGAAAAGATCCCAGGGACTCGCTACCCCAAGTGAGTAAGAGCTTGTAAAGAAATCACACTAAAACATTTTGCCTTACATTAATAATACTGATCTGATAACTGCATTACGTAATTAATGCTAAAACAATGTAAAGCGAACACAAATTACATTTATACAGAAATACCTTAAAAATACTTTTGTATAGGCCATTTACAAAATCAGTTATAAGCGCTGCGCAACATAATAATGTGACTTAACAGTGTTATTAAAATGTACCTAAAAGTCAGATCAAAACTTAACTGGGAGGCGACCATTAAAAACGTTCTTTAAAACTTTCACTGCGTAAGTTTATAACACATTAAAGATTGTTCTATGGCCAAGTGTGTTCCTTAAATATTTCACTGCCGTGCGTACATCAGGCGTTGAATGGAAGTTGCCCACAGTTGCGACGTAAATTAACAAATAACTTGCAGCTTTTATTAAGTTAATCCCATCACAATGATATTTATGTAAATGGATGATTCCATACTACCGCTTACGTCCCAAATTAATAAAACTAACGTAAGCTCGCTTGTTGATTAACGTATGACAACACTCAAAATTTCTTTGTCTAAAGAATTTTTCTTTGCGTATGGTAATCCACAAACAGAATGCTACTTCAAATACTTGCACCATACCATCTTATGCAGTCACCGCATATTGCTGTTAAAAGTGCACCCGAAGGCAGGTATTCGGTGATCTTCGGGCATGTCGAATACTCTGCGTGAATCGTAGGCTTCCCGCTCGTCACCACACGCACTGGCTTTGCGTGACGTCATACTCCGCAAGTTACACTCCCAGCGGCCGGCCCGTACAACAACGTTCAATTACCACGATTTTAAAATTAAGGCCTGTAAACGTAAATAAGGATTTTAACAATAAACAAAAGATTAAATGACCATTGATTATTCAAGCCAGTAAAATATTGAAACAAAGTTAAATTCAATTATAAACAAAGGGTACCAACTCAAACCAAGCTCCTTAGTAGAAATGGGAACAAATCAAAGGAAAGTGGACAGTTGGGCCACAGGGCACACGAGAGAAAAGGCACAGGAAAAATTACATGTTTAGCAACTGTACTACCACAGCTCGTATGTTTCACCGGTTATTAGCCGTCTTTCGCAGCTGAGTCTGACAACTGGGAGCACTAATGTTAGCTGGTCAAGAACGGGAAAGGGGGGGGGGGGGGCGGCAAAGAGGGGAGAGTAGAGGTACGTGAAGTCTGCAAGTAGCAATGACAAAGAGCACTGGGTCCTCCCAGACATGGGACCACATTCAAAATACATCATGTTTAAGCAGGGTGATGGCACAGTCTTCACCACTGTTGCTGGACACACCTGACAAGCAAGAGGCATATATATAAATGTATACATACATACATACAATAATTTAATGTTTGAATGACTGATATGTGATTTGGCATGGTTTTTTTATATTAAATGGCATATTAAAAATTAATAAAAAATTTCAAATAAAACTATAATTCAGCTATTATGAGCAAGTAGAAATAGCATATTTCAATTCTTTACATTTTTATTTAACCTATAGAATTTTGATTTGATTATATACTTTATAAATCTTGAGGGTTATGTACATCCTGTTTTTTTTTTGTTCTCATTTTAATTGACTATTTTTTTATGTGATTTCTTCAACAAGTCTACTATTCTAGATTAGTTTATAAAAGTTGGTTTGTATGTCATGTCATTAGGTGCTTTTGTGCTATTGAAATTGTGAACATGTTTTCTTGTAAGTATTATTTTTATTAAAATATATGGCATGTATATTTGCTACAATAAAAGTAATGTTTTAAGGAAAATAATTAGTATAATTGAAGCATGTGGTCATATTAGTCTAATTTATGCTATGGTATCATTTTTTTTTAACCAGTGACAGAAATATGCCTTATCATTTTATCAAGTAATCTGTTTCAAAGATGGTATCTGTACCTGCCAGCTAGTCTGGTATATGCCCAGATACAATGTCCTATGTGTAGAGACCGGAAAAATTCGCGAATTCATTTCGCGATAGGCTAAAATACAAATAGTTATACCTCAGTGCCGCCTCTGCTATTGGCTCACAACTCACGTGGATTACTCTGGGCCAATGAGAAACACCTCACCAAAGCTTTATCGAATCACAGGCTGTTACGATGGGACGTCTCACAAGACAGCAGCCAATGAGTGGGTGACATTTGACCGAGTGTACGTAGAACTATGGAGTTCATCCTAGAGGTCGTTGAACACATGAATTTTTCCGGTCCCTACCTATGTGCGACTCTACTATCCCTAATGCCTTCCTTCCCCCAACACACCCTCCAACCAGGAGGACTGCATAGCATTTCCTGAAACTGAGGACACGCGATCACTTACTCGACAAGGAGTCCTTAGCCTCACATTGACAATTCCACAGCAAATTCCAGCATCGTGTGAGGCAGCCATCTTATATATCGGCCATCGTGTCACCGCTCTACGAAATTCAAAGGAACACTAAAAAAAATACAGGTATTTTCTACTCCTCAACGACGATTTATTGAAAAAGAGAAATAGTTCTCCTTTATGCCGAAAAGGATCGTCATCACAAGAAAGAGAGACGCAGCAAAAATGAGATACTTTTAGTTCGGCAGTCCAACAAGTACTGTTCACTCATGAACTCGCGGCAAACTGTCACAAAATCCCGTTCAGATATTAAATGATTGAGCAGGGCAACTCAATTATGTACCTACAGAAATAAAAGGCAAAGGAAACTAACACTATCAAATTGTCACCCTGGTTATTATGTTACAACAAAGATAAACACATATAAAGAAATTGACATTTAAAAAATACTAAGAATGGTAGTGTGCAATCTAAACAGCCTTAGATGTGCTACTTTTGAGATAATATTTATTTTTCTAAAAATATTTGTACAGCTGTTTTTGGAGAAGCATTAGACAAAAAACACTTTGTAATAAAAGCTTGACTTCAAGATAGTGGTCTAATTTTTAACGTAGTCCAAACATAACTTTAACATGCCGCATATTTATTGCCAGCACAGAAATTAACTGCATCAGTGATTTAGACAAAAGAATGCTAGAGAAAAATAAGCTTGCTTGTAACAGTCTATTTTGATGCATTTTATTCAAGAAAATTACCATATAGATATATTCATAAAATATAGGTCTCCAATTTTTTTTAGTAGTGTAACACATCTTTGTTACTGCAACCCAAAAAGAATATAAATCTTATTGTTAAATTGATTCCATACCAATTTATTTATTTATATTAAACAATATAAAATACCTACATGTTTCAGTACATGTAAGGATTCTTATACTTTTGAATATTTCAGGGTGTTCAAGATTTACAAATTGCAAGAATACACAATCTCAAAGAAATATATACACATCATACTTATTTTTGGGAATTAGATGCCAAGAATATTTTTTGTAGTAGACGCAATATTTTTTTTTTTAATTTTAAACTTATTTATGAGATTTCCATATTCAAAGCTCGCAAAACAGTTACCTATTTTCTGGTATCCGATATGTTTTGTAGAATTGCAACATGAATTTTATATATTCTTCCTGAAGTATTTTCTAAAATCTAAATTGTTAAAACTATCTTTAGGAACTAGATATCAAACATGTTTTTTGTAAAAAGTGTTCAATTATTTTTACTGTTTATGAGGATATAAAGTATAAACACTTCGGAATAATTTCCAGCTTGATTTGTATATCCTCATAAGTAAACAGTAATGTTTCCTTACAAATTATAACACATATTTGTAAGAAATTAAAATGATAATTCACTAAACAGCCAAGATTCCAATAGAAAATAAGTTTTGTCTTAGTTCTTCCAAGACACTAGCAAAAATATTTCCTGCAAATTCAGCACAAATTTTAACTGCCTCCACAGCCAAAATCTCAAAACGAGACAAGTAACATCATAATCATACTAAGCAACATATCACATTTCACTACGATAAACTTTTCCTGTAAAATAACCTCATACATACTATAACTGGAAGCAAATGTACAAGATAAATTTAAAAAAGTTCACATATTTTTGCTAATGAAAAAATTCTTGCAATATTTCATAGCACTTGTAACAAAACATTTCTTTACTCTAATTATATATAAAAATTATTACCTTATGATAAAGTACTTACCTGTAATTATTACTTTTTTTTTTACTTTTGTGAAATACTAGGCTTAATATAGAAAATACGTTTTGGTGGCAGGGCCTTATATGCACTTATTTACATCATGAAATATTTACTAAATAGTATCTAATGGCGTGAAAATGTTATAGCTCGTGTAACCTTTTGCAGCTTAAATAAAATTTTGCAAATACCTGGCGAGAGGAAGACATTTCTGAGATCATGAACCTGATTTATTTGTTTCGTGACAGTCCGGCATTAATAATTATTAGAAATTTTGAACAGCGTTACATCAATATTTTTTCAAATAGTTTTACCGGTAATCGTAGTTCAGTCATATTTTCCATAGTCTGAATCTAATAAACAGGCGTTAGATTTTCTCATCCCCTTCAATGATGAAAATCGTAAGACAACCCTTGAAGTTGTGTTACGGGAAGCCTTCATTTCACAGACGAGAGAGCCACACCCGAAGTTCCCCGAAGTTCATGCTCGCTTTTTTTTTCCGTACCACAACAGGTGTATTTATTTGGGATGTAGCTTACTCATACGTCATACGCTGTTCTATCTCATTGTATTAATCGGTGTGGCATTAAATTTTTCAGTGGATTAGGATAGGTTAGCTACATTATAAATACTTTAAAACATTGTGGATGGTTTGTTAGGCTATATTATGTAAGTATAGCTACATTAAAAATACTGTAAAATCATTTTATGGTTGCTTAGCAAATAACCTTTTTTAATATGCAGCTATCCAGCGCTAGGAAACCGTTTACATAATTTCACAGTATCATTAATGTAGCTATCCTAACCAAATCAACCGTCCACAATGTTTTGTCTTTCCTTTTATCAACACCGCCAAGGGCGTCGCCAGCCGATGGCCTGGGGGGGGGGGGGGGCAAGTTTTGGGAAAAGTATGTATTTTTTTCCATTTGGCTACACTTTTTTAAATCTCTAGGGCTCTAGGGGGGGGCAGGTGCCCCCCCTACCCCCCCTCCCCTTGGCGACGCCCTTCAACACCGCCATATTTATTTACATTGAACAAAAAAAACGGAAGATGCACGATCGGGAGTTTGGCTCTCTCGTTTATGAAAAGAAAGCTTCCCGTTGTGTTACATTTAGGGTCCGATACCTGGCGCTCCAAGTGTCGGCCATGGGAACCCGGCGAAGCTGTTGGCCGTTCTCCTGACCACGCCGACCGGCCAGTGGAGGAGGAGGTGAGAAGGAGAGGAGAAGAGGAAGCAAGGATTGGCAAATGAATCAGAGTCGCCAGGCGATAGTGCTCGTTCGAAGCGGAGAGCGAGAGATCGCGAACATGATAAGGGGGGGAGGGGGGTGTTGAACGATTAGTCATCCATTGTTGCCAGCTCTGTCCACACTGCAAGTTGCAACATGGAGCGTGGCGACAGGCAGATTACAGGCTGGCTGACCCCAGCCTACGATGGGCTTATTGCATGCACTCTAAGGATTCCGTCCACACCGACATCAGAAAGACATTCACATTCAGAGCTAAATTATTTTTAATTTTTATCTGCGTGACTTGTGAACAATCTGTGATTTTACTTAGTCTACTTAATATAACCATATACACTCGTACAACATTTAACATTCAACATGTTTTATGATCATATTATAATAATTTTAATAATAATTGTAACCACAGTACCATATATTATCATTATATAAATTTTCAATATTAATACAGATCGAAACATGCTTGAAGGTCAAATAATTGAATTAATCTGAACTGTAACACCCGCAATAAATTTATTCTTTATTGCAACACAATCCCTACGATTATTATATTTAAAAGATGAAATTAATAATTCAATAATAACTACTAAAGCTATTGGGCATCAATGATATTGAACATATGAATATTCAGGCTTTGATAATACAGAATTTGATTCATACATAATTAATAGAGAAAATAATAATTTCCGTCTATTAGACGTAGATAATCTAATAGTCCTACCATCAAATACTTTTATTCGAATGATTGTAACATTTAACGATTTTTTTTAAATATAGGTGCGAATCCAAAAATGTTACACCATCAAGTTGGAGTCCGTGATTTTTAAATCGCGCTTGTCATAAGATCGTTGTGTTTTGCAAATGCCTGGCTAATACATATATTTAAAATAAATAATAGTTTGCATAACCATTAAATAACGTGTAACGCCTAAAAGTAAAGGAATCGGGAGACCTTGGTAAACGTGTATGTTTAAATACCAACATTTATGTTAATTTTTGTGTGACCATGTATGTGTGTTTGAATGTATCAGTTGATTTTTGAAGACACTATTTAATGGTACATTCCTATTTGCGTATTTGCGGAGTTTGTGGATACCACTTTCAAATAAAGTCAATCTGTGTGTATTGTAAGTATTAGATGGGCATTTATGTGAATTACTATCACGATAGTAGAATATAATAGTTCCTCCTGGCCCTGTATTCTGGCTGTGGAGCAGAGAGCGGGTCAATGACCGACCTCTCTAGCGTCACTGCGGCCATCTTGGATGACCTTGACCTTTGACCTTGACCCCGGCGGCTATCTTGGATCCGCAATTTGGTTTTCTAGAACTTGCCGATTTTTTTGCTCTGGTCCCAACAACACAGCAAAAGTAAATTTTGTAGAACGAAAAATAATGTTGGTTTATTATTTTTGAGCTTAAATATGGTGTAATAAAGTGAATACAAAAAATTTTGCTTTTTTACGGAAAGTTTACAAAACGAAGACCAGATTTCGTGGCAAACTTATCAAGAACTTCTTCATCGCTTATTTTAATGTCTCTATGGATTGAAAGCAATGCTAGTCTATTAAGCCTACTTTCCGATGTGGTAATTACTTCTTAAGAAAGTCTTCAATCTTCTTAAGCTTGAGAAGCTTATTTCCATGGTTGCAACAGAAACAGGCAGAATTGCTATAGTAGTTTCAAGAGAATATGAATGTTGGGGAAGAATTTCTTGTCACATTTTTCTAGAGAACTAATGGGTGTTTTGGGATGATTTTCAGATCTTTCCTGACTCCACTTTTCTTTCCACCACATAAACTTACTTTGCACGACCTCTTTATGAGACAAATCTTTTCAGTAGAAATGGAAAGCAGATTCTAATGAACAGAAATCAAGTATTTGAGAAACAACATAAGTCACAAACAACAGATTTTACAGAAAGTGAATAAAATGTAATAGTCAATGGTATGTGGCCAAATATGTATATGTGATACTATGGATACATTACGATGTTAATTTACTTCTCTTTAATGTAAAAAAGAAAGACATTGTATTTACAACCCCCCAAAAACTATATTTAAAAATGCTGGACTTATGTTGTTTCTCAATTTCCTACATAAACTAAAAATATATTGTTCTGAAATGTGCTATTTTTGCTTTAAGGTAGTCAAAATATTCCAGAAAACATAATATTTATTTGCGTACACAAAGTAATACTATAATTTTACTTATAACATAAAAAATACCAATAATTATATGAATATAAATGCATCCAGTCCCTAATGCAATAATCTTGCTGATATGAGAAAGTCTATACGATGTAGGTTTTTAGATCGACCATTGTATATGTGGCCTACACCAACTTTAATATTGAAAGATCACATTTTAATATAAATAAGTATGCACATGTCCCTCTTCAAAATTCACTATTTGCTGATGATGTGCGGTAAAGTCTACATTGATGTGATTAATCATCAGGCTGGTTTTGCGTTACTTCTGTTACACATGTTGGCCACAAGAATAATTCATTATAGAATGACTGGCAATCTTCTGTGTGTGGCAAGTAGTTTTGCAACTTGCGGAGGTAATCTATTTTGTTCTGGTTGATAGGGATGTAACCTGCAGGATACACCATGTTTTTTGGAAGAACAAGGTCCGCAAGTGTGCAATTTATAACCCTAAAATTGTGCTTGACAAGGGAATCAATGAATGGTCGTGCCACAACAAGTCCAGCATTGTCACTTGCATAACTGAAGTGCATGAACTGACTTGGTTTGAAGCTTGTTTTCTCGTCTCTAGGCACAGATTTTCCATAGTACTCTCGTGACAGCACATTCTTCTTAAAATACTTGGGCCACCATTGCTTGAAGTAGAGAATGCTTATGGAATCTGCTATTACAACAGTGAAGGATCTCTTGCAGGATAACGTTTCAATTATCTCAACATACTCCTTGATGGTGTACACTCTGTCGTACTTCTTGATTTTTCTCTTGAGTACTGAGAAATCTCTATCGCAGGGCAGGAAAGAGTGTCCTCTTATTGGGAAGAACTGTTCGATATGTCTAAAACGTTTAAGAGAAGTCAAAGCAGACAACATTCTGATGAATGTATGGTTTTTTTTTTGTGCGCTGCACCCATCAGAAAATATGTACAACTCTTTGACTCCCTTCAATGACGTATTCAAGAACTCCAAAACAAATGAACATACCTCATTAGACCCCTTTGTTCCAATTCCCTCATGGTACACAAATAAAGTTGCATTGCCATCTTTGAGATTATGTATGCAGAAAACACTTATCGTTAACTAAGGTAAAACACCTCCTGGACTGGAATGCAAGTAGGTGTATTTGGTTCGTTCTGGGACAGGGGAGGGGGGAGGGGGATTCGGGGATTATGTCACTTCCTTCGACCATGCACGCACGAAAAAGTATCCCGTTACGTTCATCACCCATGTTGGAATACGTCACTTCCGCCGGCCATACACGCACGAAAAAGTGTCCCGTTATGTTCATCAGCCATGCACGCACGAAAAAGTGTCCCGTTACGTTCATCAGCCATGCACGCACGAAAAAGTATCCCGTTACGTTCATCACCCATGTTGGATTACGTCACTTCCGCCGGCCATACACGCACGAAAAAGTGTCCCGTTATGTTCATCAGCCATGTACGCACGAAAAAATGTCCCGTTACGTAACGAACGAACGGAGGAGGACGGACAGACCAGCTCGCCAGGACGTCTCGCTCTGAAAAGTATTAGGCGGTAATAAACAGCCAGGAGGTAACGAATATAAGCCTACTTCTACACGTGTTATGAACGCCGGATACATACGGCCAGGCAACCATGTGTTTTGGCGCGCTCTACTTCCACGACGCGCAACGGCACCGGCAAGTTTTTATTACTACCTCCTCTCAAGTTCTGATCTCCTAATACTTCACAGCAGAGAAGCGCTGTTGGTCGGAGCCTGTAGGTACTTCCTTCGCACACCTAACCTAACCTAACCTAACCTAACCTAACCTAAACTAACCTCACCTAACCTAATCCATATGCTAATCTATGCTAACCTAACCTAACCTAACCTAACCTAACCTAAACTAAACTAAACTAAACTAACCTCACCTAACCTAATCCATATGCTAATCTATGCTAACCTAGCCTAACCTAACCTAACCTAACCTAACCTAACCTAAACTAACCTAACCTAACCTAATCCATATGCTAATCTATGCTATGCTAACCTAACCTAACCTAACCTAACCTAAACTAAACTAAAATAAACTAAACTAAACTAAACCTAACCTAACCTAACCTAACCTAACCTAACCTAACCTAACCTAACCTAACCTAATCCATATGCTAATCTATGCTAACCTAACCTAACCTAACCTAATCCATATGCTAATCTATGCTAACCTAACCTAACCTAAACTAAACTAAACTAAACTAACCTAACCTAATCCATATGCTAATCTATGCTAACCTAACCTAACCTAAACTAAACTAAACTAAACTAAACCTAACCTAACCTAACCTAACCTAACCTACCCAAACCTAACCTAACCTAACATAACCTAACCTAATCCATATGCTAATCTATGCTAACCTAACCTAACCTAACCTAATCCATATGCTAATCTATGCTAACCTAACCTAACCTAACCTAACCTAATCCATATGCTAATCTATGCTAACCTAACCTAATCCATGCCAATCTATGCTAATCCATGTCAATCTATGCCAATCCGTATGCCAATCTATGCTAATTCGTATACCAATCTATGCTAACCTGTATGCCAATCTATGCTAATCCGTATGCCAATCTATGCTAATTTATATGTTAATCCATGCTAATCCATTTGCCATTTTGTATTTCTAGTAATTTCCACCAACTTCGAATCGTGACGTCACCGTTGCACTTTTCGTCACGGCCGCCATCTTGGATTCGAATTTTTTTTTCGAACTTCAACTTTTCGAAATTTGATGTAAACATCAGCCGCCATCTTTTGCCTTCCTTAATACATACCTAAGACGTCACATTTGAAATTAAAATTATTATACAGCCACCATCTTTAATTCCAGCACAGACTACCAGATGGCGCTAAATTCAAAAATTAGTTGCCATAGGCGAAGCCATCTTGGTCCTCAAGTTGGTTGGTAGATGTCGCTAGTATCGCGCGCCAAATTCAAAAATTAGTTGCCAGAGGCGCCGCCATCTTTAATTCTTAAAGTTACTGCCGGAGCGCGCCACCGTCGCCATCTTTAATTCTTAAATTTACTGCCGGATGTCGCCAAGTCGGTAGCCTGTATTCACCAAGTTCTCTGTTGCCGCCATCTTTAATTCATAAAGTCGCTACCAGATGGCGCCACTGTCGGCCATCTTTAGTTCAAGGCATTGTCGCCGGATGATGACAAGTTTGAATTTAAAAAACCTACAAGTGTTATGCAATGTGTAACCAGTCGAGACAAGTCGAGATAAGTTTGGAACATGAAGCCATATTCTAAACTACGTTTAATATATATATGTATGCATTTATATGTTTAGGTTTGATAGAGTAATGCAAGGGAATGGCTTTTCATTTATATTTGCGACAAACAAACCATCCATCCGATTACATTATTCCAAGTAACCATATTGGATGATGACATCACCGTTGCAATTTCCGTTACGGCCGACATCTTTAAATATATTATCCGAGTTTAATGAAAAAAATTTTTTAAATTTATAAAAAAAAAAACTTTTACGACACTGAGCTCGGAGTCCTCGGTTCGAATCTGGTGAGGGCAAAAAAAATGGCGACCGATCCTTCCCTCGTGGTGGCTGCAGGCAGACTGACTCCCACCACTTTTTTTTCAAAGTATATATAATGTCATCTAGTATGATGCCATGTCCGCCATCTTGTCTTCGATGCTGGAAGCCATCATCATTGTATCGTCAGCGAGAGTACGCTGGCGCCATGTTAGTTTAGTTCTTATCCACTAGAGTGCAGTAATCATTTATTACTGTGACACCAGACATCTTGAAATTTGGCCGCCATCTAGAAAAACCGTAATTATTTAGTTAGGAATTCAGGAAAAAATCCAAAATTCATCAAAATAATCACTCATTAACTTACATATTGATTCGATCCGCTCCAGTCCTTGTTTCTATACTATATCGATGCAATAAAGTTTAATTTTATGAAAAAAAAAATAATAATTTCAAGAAACCATGTTCAACATTCTTAAAGAGAAATAAATCCTCTACTACCATCATCCTATCAGACATCAAGACCAACATCTTTGGAATATTCGTAATAATTAACCTAGAAATTCAGGAAAAAGTTAAAAATTCATTAAATAAATTTGCAAACAATATACTGATTAATTAGGTCGACTAAGGTCCTTGGCACGATCCTGGACGAAGCTAAAATATAATTTAATTTAAATACCAGAAAAGTGTAAGGTTCGAGAAATAAAACACCACAAAGTCTTTTACAAACATAATATTTATTACACAATTTCTATCCTACTACAGGATTTCTTGCGAAAGCCAGCAATCTTATAAACATTTAGCCCTGCATAGACGTGCAACGACTACTTCTTAGCTCCAACAGCTCCAAATGCTCCAACAGCTCCAACAGCTCCAAATGATCCAACTGCCTTTTCTTTCAACAGCTCCAATGATATTGGGCTACAATGGTACGAGTCTAAGAGACTACGATGCTACAAGGCTACGAGTTTAAAAGGATCTAGCTGGTTCCGAGTTAAACATGACTGTGAGACTGCATGACTAAAAGACCGCATTGCTACGAAACTACATGTCTATGAAGCTACATGGATACAAGTCTACTCGGCTCCAACACGCAATCTACACACAGTACACACAGGAAACTGAACGTACACACAGTACACACAGGAAACGGAACGTACACACAGTACACACAGGAAACGGAACGTACACAAAGTACACACAGGAAACAAAACGTACACACAGTACACTCAGGAAACGGAACGTACACAAAGTACACACAGGAAACAGAACGTACACACAGTACACACAGGAAACTGAACGTACACACAGTACAAACAGGAAACGGAACGTACACACAGTACACACAGGAAATGGAACGTATACACAGTACACACAGGAAACGGAACGTACACACAGTACACACAGGAAAAGGAACGTACACACAGTACACACAGGAATCGGAACGTACACACAGTACACATAGGAAACGGAACGTACACACAGTACACACAGGAAACGGAACGTACACAAAGTACACACAGGAAACAAAACGTACACACAGTACACACAGGAAACGGAACGTACACAAAGTACACACAGGAAACAGAACGTACACACAGTACACACAGGAAACTGAACGTACACACAGTACAAACAGGAAACGGAACGTACACACAGTACACACAGGAAATGGAACGTATACACAGTACACACAGGAAACGGAACGTACACACAGTACACACAGGAAACGGAACGTACACACAGTACACACAGGAATCGGAACGTACACACAGTACACATAGGAAACGGAACGTACACACAGTACACACAGGAAACGGAACGTACATACATTATACACAGGAAACGGAACGTACACACAGTACACACAGGAAACGGAACGTACACACAGTACACACAGGAAACGGAATGATCATACATACAGTAGCGGAAACACACAGGCTTAGTTGGAAATCGGAATACAAGAAATAAAAATATTAAATTTTTACTTTCAATATTTAATTACTTCTCAACATTACCCAAATACAAGTAAAAGAAGCCATTATTGTATGTAGCCAGCTCTCCTCAGTTCTTTGATTATGAAGGATATTTCTTTGATGCACGAATAGTTTCCTGCACAAAGCGAGCCATGTAGAAGTCTTAGCCGGTCAACCAATATGTTTGGATCTATCCATGACGTGTAATCAATCTCTTCTACCACCATCTTACTTGCTTGTTT
This sequence comes from Bacillus rossius redtenbacheri, assembly GCF_032445375.1. Taxonomy (NCBI): domain Eukaryota; kingdom Metazoa; phylum Arthropoda; class Insecta; order Phasmatodea; family Bacillidae; genus Bacillus; species Bacillus rossius. Next base: position 5,213,433 of record NC_086331.1, on the reverse strand, counting down.
ATTATAAATTCTTTTATAATCACAATCGTCCCAGTGATCATAATAAGCATTATCAGATTTATTTATTATAACACGACGTTTCCATCGTTTCGGTCTCAGGACATCGCCACATTCTTCGATCTTGTCAGCTCTAGGTGCTTCATCACAGTCTATGCCTTTGTCAACAGCATCAGAGTCACTGTAACAATCACTGTAGAAGACATCCTCTTCACCCAGATTACCGTATGAATTCGCTATCGATGATGTCGAAGTGTCTTCATCGTCTTCATGCTTCCTTTCTAGGAGTCCATCATTTTTACAAAGAATGGAGGATCTACTGAATATAGGCTTGAATGTATTCTCACTTTTCACGGTGTTGATACTTACATTAGTTTCAGTCTTCCCGAAGCCATTAGCATCCTTCAATTTATGTTCTTCCTCACGATCGGGTGAGCTAATACCATCACGCTCAGGACAAGGAAAATTATTGTCGTAATGCAGATCACTCTTCTTTAGTCTAGTGGATTCATCGGTGTCCTCTATGCCGTAAGTAGTCTTGACTTTACATGTTCTACCATGTCTTTTTAAGCTGTCAATTCGTGTTAACAACCTGCTACAACGATTACAGCTTAACATGTTGCGTAGTGGGTTTCTAGCACAATCATTCTTCTCATGACGTCTAGCATTCCTTCTCATGACAAAATCCTTGCCACAGTATCTACAGTGGCTTCCTTCCGATTCAGCTGCAGATAACAAACCATGATCCATGGTAGCTTCTGTGACTAATGTTAGATACAAACTGTCAGTTTTCTCCAATTGGAACCATTTCTTAAATAGAATTTTTTAAATATTTCATCAGCGAGAGTTAAGTTATCTAATGCAAAGCAAATTGATGCAAGTAGTTCTGGCTGTCATCAAAAGATGTCGCCACGTGTTGCTTGCAGGTAAATAATATCTATTTCATTAATGCGGGATGCGGAATGCTCACTATCGATCGCAAAGGAAGGTTAGTTTCGCTAGACTCCAAGGAGAAGGAAGTTCGACCTTCCTGTTAGTGCTTCTTAGATTTCTCATAGATTATTATTATTCGACTGAGAAATGATTTTTTTAAATATCCACCTGATAAAAATATTACAAGTGATGATTCAGTGGCAGAAGTTCACTAATTAAATGCAACCTTGAATAAAAATTACATGCCTCATTAAGTAAAAAAATCCTTCATGCAGAGATCAATTCCTCATCAGTAACCAGAAGCACTCGGAGAAAACCATCAGATGTCTAGTCAGGAATAATCAAAAGCACCCCGAGAAAACCATCAAAATATTGTCAAGTATAATCAGGAGCACACGGAGAAAACCACAATAATATTGTCAAGAATAATTGGAAGCACACGGAGAAAACTATCAAAATATTGACAATAATAATCAGGAGCACACTAAGAAAACCACCATAATATTGACAAGAACGAACAGGAGCACCCGGAGAAAACTACCATAATATTGACAAGAATAATAAGGAGCACACGGAGAAATCCACCATAATATTGTCAAGAATAAACGGGAGCACACTGAGAAAACCACCATAATATTGACAAGGATAATCGGAAGCACACGGAGAAAACCGCCACAAGTTTTGTTTGATATCATAAAATTACAACAAAAAAATATTTAAAAATTAAAAATATAAACGAATAAAATTCAAAATCTGATTCTGCTAGCTTGTGAACTTCTCTTTGATGTGCAAAGTTAGAGTTCTAGTACAAGCCAGAATCAGATTTTGAATTTTATTCGTTTATATTTTTAATTTTTAAATATTTTTTTGTTGTAATTTTATGATATCAAACAAAACTTGTGGCGGTTTTCTCCGTGTGCTTCCGATTATCCTTGTCAATATTATGGTAGTTTTCTCCGGGTGCTCCTGTTCGTTCTTGTCAATATTATGGTGGTTTTCTTAGTGTGCTCCTGATTATTATTGTCAATATTTTGATAGTTTTCTCCGTGTGCTTCCGATTATTCTTGACAATATTATTGTGGTTTTCTCCGTGTGCTCCTGATTATACTTGACAATATTTTGATGGTTTTCTCGGGGTGCTTTTGATTATTCCTGACTAGACATCTGATGGTTTTCTCCGAGTGCTTCTGGTTACTGATGAGGAATTGATCTCTGCATGAAGGATTTTTTTACTTAATGAGGCATGTAATTTTTATTCAAGGTTGCATTTAATTAGTGAACTTCTGCCACTGAATCATCACTTGTAATATTTTTATCAGGTGGATATTTAAAAAAATCATTTCTCAGTCGAATAATAATAATCTATGAGAAATCTAAGAAGCACTAACAGGAAGGTCGAACTTCCTTCTCCTTGGAGTCTAGCGAAACTAACCTTCCTTTGCGATCGATAGTGAGCATTCCGCATCCCGCATTAATGAAATAGATATTATTTACCTGCAAGCAACACGTGGCGACATCTTTTGATGACAGCCAGAACTACTTGCATCAATTTGCTTTGCATTAGATAACTTAACTCTCGCTGATGAAATATTTAAAAAATTCTATTTAAGAAATGGTTCCAATTGGAGAAAACTGACAGTTTGTATCTAACATTAGTCACAGAAGCTACCATGGATCATGGTTTGTTATCTGCAGCTGAATCGGAAGGAAGCCACTGTAGATACTGTGGCAAGGATTTTGTCATGAGAAGGAATGCTAGACGTCATGAGAAGAATGATTGTGCTAGAAACCCACTACGCAACATGTTAAGCTGTAATCGTTGTAGCAGGTTGTTAACACGAATTGACAGCTTAAAAAGACATGGTAGAACATGTAAAGTCAAGACTACTTACGGCATAGAGGACACCGATGAATCCACTAGACTAAAGAAGAGTGATCTGCATTACGACAATAATTTTCCTTGTCCTGAGCGTGATGGTATTAGCTCACCCGATCGTGAGGAAGAACATAAATTGAAGGATGCTAATGGCTTCGGGAAGACTGAAACTAATGTAAGTATCAACACCGTGAAAATTGAGAATACATTCAAGCCTATATTCAGTAGATCCTCCATTCTTTGTAAAAATGATGGACTCCTAGAAAGGAAGCATGAAGACGATGAAGACACTTCGACATCATCGATAGCGAATTCATACGGTAATCTGGGTGAAGAGGATGTCTTCTACAGTGATTGTTACAGTGACTCTGATGCTGTTGACAAAGGCATAGACTGTGATGAAGCACCTAGAGCTGACAAGATCGAAGAATGTGGCGATGTCCTGAGACCGAAACGATGGAAACGTCGTGTTATAATAAATAAATCTGATAATGCTTATTATGATCACTGGGACGATTGTGATTATAAAAGAATTTATAATAAACAAGCAAGTAAGATGGTGGTAGAAGAGATTGATTACACGTCATGGATAGATCCAAACATATTGGTTGACCGGCTAAGACTTCTACATGGCTCGCTTTGTGCAGGAAACTATTCGTGCATCAAAGAAATATCCTTCATAATCAAAGAACTGAGGAGAGCTGGCTACATACAATAATGGCTTCTTTTACTTGTATTTGGGTAATGTTGAGAAGTAATTAAATATTGAAAGTAAAAATTTAATATTTTTATTTCTTGTATTCCGATTTCCAACTAAGCCTGTGTGTTTCCGCTACTGTATGTATGATCATTCCGTTTCCTGTGTGTACTGTGTGTACGTTCCGTTTCCTGTGTGTACTGTGTGTACGTTCCGTTTCCTGTGTATAATGTATGTACGTTCCGTTTCCTGTGTGTACTGTGTGTACGTTCCGTTTCCTATGTGTACTGTGTGTACGTTCCGATTCCTGTGTGTACTGTGTGTACTTTCCGTTTCCTGTGTGTACTGTGTGTACGTTCCGTTTCCTGTGTGTACTGTGTATACGTTCCATTTCCTGTGTGTACTGTGTGTACGTTCCGTTTCCTGTTTGTACTGTGTGTACGTTCAGTTTCCTGTGTGTACTGTGTGTACGTTCTGTTTCCTGTGTGTACTTTGTGTACGTTCCGTTTCCTGTGTGTACTGTGTGTACGTTTTGTTTCCTGTGTGTACTTTGTGTACGTTCCGTTTCCTGTGTGTACTGTGTGTACGTTCCGTTTCCTATGTGTACTGTGTGTACGTTCCGATTCCTGTGTGTACTGTGTGTACGTTCCTTTTCCTGTGTGTACTGTGTGTACGTTCCGTTTCCTGTGTGTACTGTGTATACGTTCCATTTCCTGTGTGTACTGTGTGTACGTTCCGTTTCCTGTTTGTACTGTGTGTACGTTCAGTTTCCTGTGTGTACTGTGTGTACGTTCTGTTTCCTGTGTGTACTTTGTGTACGTTCCGTTTCCTGAGTGTACTGTGTGTACGTTTTGTTTCCTGTGTGTACTTTGTGTACGTTCCGTTTCCTGTGTGTACTGTGTGTACGTTCCGTTTCCTGTGTGTACTGTGTGTACGTTCAGTTTCCTGTGTGTACTGTGTGTAGATTGCGTGTTGGAGCCGAGTAGACTTGTATCCATGTAGCTTCATAGACATGTAGTTTCGTAGCAATGCGGTCTTTTAGTCATGCAGTCTCACAGTCATGTTTAACTCGGAACCAGCTAGATCCTTTTAAACTCGTAGCCTTGTAGCATCGTAGTCTCTTAGACTCGTACCATTGTAGCCCAATATCATTGGAGCTGTTGAAAGAAAAGGCAGTTGGATCATTTGGAGCTGTTGGAGCTGTTGGAGCATTTGGAGCTGTTGGAGCTAAGAAGTAGTCGTTGCACGTCTATGCAGGGCTAAATGTTTATAAGATTGCTGGCTTTCGCAAGAAATCCTGTAGTAGGATAGAAATTGTGTAATAAATATTATGTTTGTAAAAGACTTTGTGGTGTTTTATTTCTCGAACCTTACACTTTTCTGGTATTTAAATTAAATTATATTTTAGCTTCGTCCAGGATCGTGCCAAGGACCTTAGTCGACCTAATTAATCAGTATATTGTTTGCAAATTTATTTAATGAATTTTTAACTTTTTCCTGAATTTCTAGGTTAATTATTACGAATATTCCAAAGATGTTGGTCTTGATGTCTGATAGGATGATGGTAGTAGAGGATTTATTTCTCTTTAAGAATGTTGAACATGGTTTCTTGAAATTATTATTTTTTTTTTCATAAAATTAAACTTTATTGCATCGATATAGTATCGAACCAAGGACTGGAGCGGATCGAATCAATATGTAAGTTAATGAGTGATTATTTTGATGAATTTTGGATTTTTTCCTGAATTCCTAACTAAATAATTACGGTTTTTCTAGATGGCGGCCAAATTTCAAGATGTCTGGTGTCACAGTAATAAATGATTACTGCACTCTAGTGGATAAGAACTAAACTAACATGGCGCCAGCGTACTCTCGCTGACGATACAATGATGATGGCTTCCAGCATCGAAGACAAGATGGCGGACATGGCATCATACTAGATGACATTATATATACTTTGAAAAAAAAGTGGTGGGAGTCAGTCTGCCTGCAGCCACCACGAGGGAAGGATCGGTCGCCATTTTTTTTGCCCTCACCAGATTCGAACCGAGGACTCCGAGCTCAGTGTCGTAAAAGTTTTTTTTTTTATAAATTTAAAAAATTTTTTTCATTAAACTCGGATAATATATTTAAAGATGTCGGCCGTAACGGAAATTGCAACGGTGATGTCATCATCCAATATGGTTACTTGGAATAATGTAATCGGATGGATGGTTTGTTTGTCGCAAATATAAATGAAAAGCCATTCCCTTGCATTACTCTATCAAACCTAAACATATAAATGCATACATATATATATTAAACGTAGTTTAGAATATGGCTTCATGTTCCAAACTTATCTCGACTTGTCTCGACTGGTTACACATTGCATAACACTTGTAGGTTTTTTAAATTCAAACTTGTCATCATCCGGCGACAATGCCTTGAACTAAAGATGGCCGACAGTGGCGCCATCTGGTAGCGACTTTATGAATTAAAGATGGCGGCAACAGAGAACTTGGTGAATACAGGCTACCGACTTGGCGACATCCGGCAGTAAATTTAAGAATTAAAGATGGCGACGGTGGCGCGCTCCGGCAGTAACTTTAAGAATTAAAGATGGCGGCGCCTCTGGCAACTAATTTTTGAATTTGGCGCGCGATACTAGCGACATCTACCAACCAACTTGAGGACCAAGATGGCTTCGCCTATGGCAACTAATTTTTGAATTTAGCGCCATCTGGTAGTCTGTGCTGGAATTAAAGATGGTGGCTGTATAATAATTTTAATTTCAAATGTGACGTCTTAGGTATGTATTAAGGAAGGCAAAAGATGGCGGCTGATGTTTACATCAAATTTCGAAAAGTTGAAGTTCGAAAAAAAAATTCGAATCCAAGATGGCGGCCGTGACGAAAAGTGCAACGGTGACGTCACGATTCGAAGTTGGTGGAAATTACTAGAAATACAAAATGGCAAATGGATTAGCATGGATTAACATATAAATTAGCATAGATTGGCATACGGATTAGCATAGATTGGCATACAGGTTAGCATAGATTGGTATACGAATTAGCATAGATTGGCATACGGATTGGCATAGATTGACATGGATTAGCATAGATTGGCATGGATTAGGTTAGGTTAGCATAGATTAGCATATGGATTAGGTTAGGTTAGGTTAGGTTAGGTTAGCATAGATTAGCATATGGATTAGGTTAGGTTAGGTTAGGTTAGGTTAGCATAGATTAGCATATGGATTAGGTTAGGTTATGTTAGGTTAGGTTAGGTTTGGGTAGGTTAGGTTAGGTTAGGTTAGGTTAGGTTTAGTTTAGTTTAGTTTAGTTTAGTTTAGGTTAGGTTAGGTTAGCATAGATTAGCATATGGATTAGGTTAGGTTAGTTTAGTTTAGTTTAGTTTAGGTTAGGTTAGCATAGATTAGCATATGGATTAGGTTAGGTTAGGTTAGGTTAGGTTAGGTTAGCATAGATTAGCATATGGATTAGGTTAGGTTAGGTTAGGTTAGGTTAGGTTAGGTTAGGTTAGGTTTAGTTTAGTTTAGTTTATTTTAGTTTAGTTTAGGTTAGGTTAGGTTAGGTTAGGTTAGGTTAGCATAGCATAGATTAGCATATGGATTAGGTTAGGTTAGGTTAGTTTAGGTTAGGTTAGGTTAGGCTAGGTTAGCATAGATTAGCATATGGATTAGGTTAGGTGAGGTTAGTTTAGTTTAGTTTAGTTTAGGTTAGGTTAGGTTAGGTTAGGTTAGGTTAGGTGTGCGAAGGAAGTACCTACAGGCTCCGACCAACAGCGCTTCTCTGCTGTGAAGTATTAGGAGATCAGAACTTGAGAGGAGGTAGTAATAAAAACTTGCCGGTGCCGTTGCGCGTCGTGGAAGTAGAGCGCGCCAAAACACATGGTTGCCTGGCCGTATGTATCCGGCGTTCATAACACGTGTAGAAGTAGGCTTATATTCGTTACCTCCTGGCTGTTTATTACCGCCTAATACTTTTCAGAGCGAGACGTCCTGGCGAGCTGGTCTGTCCGTCCTCCTCCGTTCGTTCGTTACGTAACGGGACATTTTTTCGTGCGTACATGGCTGATGAACATAAGGGGACACTTTTTCGTGCGTGTATGGCCGGCGGAAGTGACGTAATCCAACATGGGTGATGAATGTAACGGGATACTTTTTCGTGCGTGCATGGCTGATGAACGTAACGGGACACTTTTTCGTGCGTGCATGGCTGATGAACATAACGGGACACTTTTTCGTGCGTGTATGGCCGGCGGAAGTGACGTAATCCAACATGGGTGATGAACGTAACGGGATACTTTTTCGTGCGTGCATGGTCGAAGGAAGTGACATAATCCCCGAATCCCCCTCCCCCCTCCCCTGTCCCAGAACGAACCAAATACACCTACTAATGCAAGGCAACTGTAAATTATGCATGAAATATATGCAAATTGATCCCAAATCGCCCGTTTTATCAGATTTGTTTATCTCGCTAATTTCCTTTATTTTCGCCTAAAATTTCTTAGCCCGACGCAAATGCACACATTTTTCTGCTTCAGCTACTTTCTTTGCTTTTTGGTTTAAAAAGGGGCTTTTAAGTTTTACATCCAACTCCTCACAAGTCGCACATGTATCTACCTGGGGTTGTCCAAACGACAGAGAAAAATGCTCTCTGAAAATTTCAGATAGAAGCGATAGTTTGCAGCTGACATTTCAGGGTACTTCTATTGGAAGAGCGAGTAAATGATCTTGACGTCTAGCTTCTCGCTTAAGTAGTAGTATTCTTTGCTACTGTAGTGTGATATTTTAACTGGAAAAGGGGATTTATGCTGCTTAATAGCATCTATTACCAACCCTGATTTGGTATTACCTGGGATTGATTTCCCACGCATATCATGTGGACTTTTACCTTCAGAGAGCAACTTACAGAGTCTACGAACACGTTCCTCCGAGATAGCATGTATGTTACAAAAAGCTGTTTTACATACTTGATGTTTTCCTGAACTTGTTGATATCTCGTATAATATGTACATCCTCGTGATGGTTTTGAAGAAGCTTCCTTTGAAATGCATTGTCTACGTCGCATCACCTTTTTCGTGGAAATAAGACTCTGGAGGTAACAAACCTGTTCATTTTTGGTATCTAAACTTGTCAATTTGTTAAAGACTTATTCCTGTTGTGGTGGAGATATAACCGAGAAACAAAAATCGAGTTACAAAATACACATTATACACATTAATTGCTTATTATAGTGATAAATGTAAAAATTGATGATGGCGAGGCATGTCCGGCCCTAACACACTAAATCTATGGCTATACGGGAATCAAGCAAATTGGTGCTTGTGGTGTTTGAGCGGGGTATTTGAGAAACAACATAAGTCCTGGACTTATGTTGTTTCTCAAAGACATAACAACTAGAGAAGGCTATATCTATGCAATGATTGCGTGGACTTACGTGGTTATTTGCTAGCATGTACAATTACCCTCATTCAAACTGTTATTGTTGGTAACTCATTTTCGCCAAAATGTGGACTTGTGTTGTTTCTCAAATTCCCTATTCAAATATGTTTTGGTGCAGAATTCTGGAAGGATATGTTGTAAGGATGCATCTGTTTCCTTGTGAGATTCAAAGTGTTTCTTCAGTGAATTACAAAAATCATCAAAGTAAGTTACATAAACAGCTCGTCGATAGTATTCTTCTTCTGTTCTGTAAAGGACGTTGTTGCGGGCTGTTTGAAGACTACAAACTTTGGAATGTTTTCTTTAATGTCGAGTTTTGCAGCGAAATCCTTTACTTGAGCATACAGGGTTTTAAAGTTGTCATTAGCATTGATCCTTTGTTTCGATAGCATATCTAAGACACTTGTAATATTTGCTATGTTTTGAAAAAGATGTTCTTTTTTTTTAACTTCTCAGATAAGTTCTTAGTAGTTGACAGCATCTGGCTCAAAAGAAAAATATTGACAAGAAACTAAAATCGTTTGATCGATCTTCTTAGAGCATGTGTCTTAGGTACTGAGTCACTTGATTCTTCTATTTTCAAAATTGAGAGAAGTATTGGTTCTAAAATATTTTTACGATTTATTATAATTGGGGGGGGGGGAGATACTGGGTTCGTAATGGATAGCCCAATTAAGTTTTTTTTTTCACAGTTTTATTGATTACTAAATTTTACATCACTAATATATATTCATACTTAAAAATTCCGTATCACCAATTACTTGCACTTAAAAATTGTTTATTCGCAAGTCACTCAGTGTCTCAAGTTCCACAGTCCGCACTCCTCACTGGGCCGCACTCCGTCGCGGGACTCTGACGCCCAAGAAACTCCCATGGAGGCCGGCGTCGCTGCTTAAGTAGTCTGTGGCGCCCTTCTAGAACTGTCAAGAGCGGCTGGGGCGAGTCGCGTCATCCCGCGCTGACCCGATGCCCGAAGCATCGAGAACAGCGTCGCTCGCTCACGCGGCGGCCCGCGGAATTCCCATGGCCGCTCAGCGATAGATATCTTCGCCGAGGCAGGACGATGGGTGGAGCATGGAGGAAGGGTGCAACTGTTGGCAACGCAGTAAAGGGATTCGAATGCACTTGTATTTATCCGTTTCATGCAGATAAAGTGTTTCCAGAAAAGTTCCTTCCTTCAGCAATTTTTGACAATACACTTCCTTGCGACCATGACAATGGAACTGAATTACAAAATGAGGAATCATCAGTGACGTCACTGACGTCACGCATGCCATGCATACCTGGCCGGATTACAAGGGTCTGGCTAATCATCCCCCTCCACTCCTCGCTCGCCGTCCCGCCACGGACTATTGTCACTGACACTTTAAGCGGCTTGGGAATTCGCGGAGTGGCACGAATAAACGCCGCGTTTCTTGACTTTTTGGGAGTCGGGCCGGGATGACGCGACACGTCACAGCCACTCTCGTCCCTTCGAGAAGGATTCCACGGGTATATAAGCGACGACGCCGGCCTCCGCGGGAGTTCCGAAAGTTCGAAGAGTTCCGCGAGTGAAGGGAAGTGCGACGTCGGTGAAGAGGGTGACAGCCCCTCGAGAGTGGCGCGACGCGGAGCGACGGGACCGTGAGAGTGCGACTGAGTGGCGCGAGGCTGTGTGTGTGGACAGGCGCGAGGTAAGGGGCGAATCACTGTAGAGCCTAGCTCCAGTGAGGAGTGCGAACTGCGGAACTTGACAGACATTGAGTGACTTGAGAATAAACATTTTTAAGTGCAAGTAATTGGTGATAAGACATTTTTTAAGTATAATCGGTTATTAGTAATGTAAATATTAGTAATTAATAAAACAGTAATAAAACTTAATTGGTCTACACCTTACAAACCCAGTTCTCTCCACATTAGTTCGTAACAGTATTAAATAGTAGTCTCCCTATGGCCTATATGAAGAATACATATTTCGAACAGAGTAATAGTGTTTTCAGTGGTTTTCAGTTTATTTCAACCTCGAGCATTATAATTATGGTTATCTTATTCTAATTTGTTGTTTCTTGTCTGTTTCAAAAATATGTTTTATGTGTGTATTCATTTGTTAACGTGAGTATTCCTATTTTTTTTATCTACAACTGGATAATTTTCGCTCTCTTGTTATTACGCAATAATCTCTTTCTTGTAATTGTGTTATAGGCTGTACCTATCCGAATACTAGCTTAATGGCTACCTTAGCCAAGGGATCCACTAAAAGTGCATGCTAGTGGATGTGGCCAGCTTTGCGTTGCTTCCGAATTCTCACAAGGGATGCGGATGCATTTCTTCATCCGTCCACTAAATCGAGATTTCTAGGGGTGCGACACTGGCATCCACTAACGCGTCCATACATCCATTATATTCTGTATAATTTTTTTAAAATTTTGTTTGTATATAATATACGTTAAGTTTTTGGCATAATGTTTGTTTAAAATGTTGTAAGCATAAGTGATAATTCACATGGAGACAAATGAAATCTTTAGTAAAAATTACCGAAAGGTGAACTTTAAGCATATAGGTGTATTTAATGATCATTTTAAGTATTTTTAATATTTTGTAATTCGTAACTAACATTTATTTTCATCGCTATCATATATAACCACTAAGCTACATTATTTTATTATTCCGTCGTTATTTACATTTTTCTGAATATTCGTAGATACCACGACTCGAAATGGCTACGTGCCAATTGTCAACAGGTGATTGTAGCAGTAAAAGTATTCGGAGACTATCCCTCCATTAGAAATGCGTCCTCTACATTGTGGCTGCATTTGCTAAGGGATGTGGGGATGTGTCTGCTGTGGACGCATCCCTATGTATTCGGATACAGCTATCGTATAGTTAGAGACATGCAAAATTCGCGGATTCATTTCGCGATAGGCTAGCATCAAAACAACTATACCTTCGTACCGCTTCTGCGATTGGCCCACATTTTATCCGGGGAACTGTGAGCCAATGGGAAACACCAAACCAAGAAAGTGCCGAATTACGGACAGCCTAGTTGAGACGTCTCACGCGTCAGTAGCCAATGGACAGGTGTCATTTCCGCGAGTATTTAAAGGACTGTGGAGTCTATCCTAGAGGTCAATGAATCCGCTAATTTTTCAGGTCTCTACGTATAGTTTAGTGTTGTTACCGTTGTTGTTTATTCAGAAAACGTCTTTTCGGCCGTCAGTACGCGAAATGGATTGTTGGAATGTACCTACCTAGATAAAATGTAGACTCGTCCCTCGGTAGGTAGAGGCAGGTCGCAGGTAGAGCGTGCGCTACTCTGGCGTCGAACGTGGTACCAAAACCGCAGGACGACAGGAGCCGAGACCCTCCCAGGGGCGGGCAAAACCACCACAGGCCCTGCTGGGAAACTACCTTCAAGGAAAAAAAAGTACTGCCCCCAAGCAGTTTTTTTGTAAACACTTGTTTCTTCTCGTGCGCGATCTGTTGAGTAAACAATATGAATGGAACTACTATCACAACAGCTATCTGTAGTCTTTTAAGTTAACCGCAGAAACCGTTGTGGTTGACAGCGCTACCTACCGAGTATCCTATGCACTACTCTGAGAGCTATGTCGTTGTACTCATTCCACGGTGTGTAAAAGAAATTATGGCAGAATTTCCTCTCTTCCTTTTAACTTGAGGTAGTTTTCCATTATGGTACTTTTACCCGGGTTTCGAGGAGGCGATGGTGAATTCTTTCATTATGGTAGTTTTCCATTTGGTACTTTTAACCATGCAGAGATCGATTTCTCAGAAATAACCAGAAGCACTCGGAGAACATCAGCTGAAATCTCGATAGGAATAATGATCACACGTAGAATACCATAAAAAAAATATTGACAGGAATAAATATTTTTATCAGGTTGAATTCAAAAAATAAACATCCATTACTCAGTCAAATAATATGCTTTGAGACACTTGCTAAGCACATTCATGAAGGAGGAACTTCCTTCTCCTTGGTATCTAGCAAAGCCTTCCTTCTCTTGCGATCGTTATAGTGAGCATACCGCATCTCACATAAAATAAATAAATAATTTTTACCTCAACACATGTGACGTCATCTGTTGGCAAGAATCGAGACTACTTGCAACAAGTTCTTTTGCATGAGATAAATTAACTCTTGCCGCTGAATTGAGCCAAAGACAGTTAAGAGTCATGTAGCCTCATAGACTAAGAAGCCTCGTAGACTTGTAGGCTTTAAACTTTTAGCTATAAAATCTCGTAGCCTCGTTAGACTTGTAGCCTCGTAGCCAGTTGAAGCCTTGTAGTCTTGTAGTCCTGTAGTCTCTTAGATTTGTAGCCTCCTTATATTGTAGCCAAATAGCAGCTAGGCCTAAGACTATTTGGGGCCAAATAGTTTTGACGCCATTGACTGTTGGAGCCAATGACTGTTGGGGCCAAAGATCGTTGAAGCCAAAACACTGTTGGAGCCGATGTCCGTTGGAGCCAAATGACTGCTGGAGGCATTATATCCTATAGTCAAATTGATGATCGCATCCTACTGAGTTGAATGTATTTGAAAATGTACCTCCTTTTCGTTAAATGCGCTACCTTTTACGCGAACTTGCGTTCAAATGTGCGTTCTTTTCGTTAAATGCTTGACCTGCGTATTCATTACGTGTTTTAGTGTGTACATTGCGTGTTCATTACGTGTTCGGTGTGTAGGTACATTACGTGATCATTGCGTTTACATTGCATGACCATTCCGTGTACATTGCGTGACTATTCCGTGTACATTGCGTGACCATTGCGTGTATTTCATGTGCATTGCGTGTACATTGTGTGTACATTGCGTGTGAATTACGTGTTCAGTGTGTACATTGGCTGTCAAAATCATAACAAATTTGAGAATTTTGAAATTCCAGGTAAAATTAATTAATATTTTCTGAAAGAAATTCAAACCATTACTTGAAGTAGCCAGCGGCATTGCAGTTAAACCCTAAAAAGTTTCATTTCTGCACTAAATTAAATTCTCCTTATTTGCACAACCCAAAACCGTTAAAAACGTAACTTTGACAGCTGATTAGGCAAAAAGTATGCGCTGTGTATATTTTTCATATCGTGAAAGTTAAACAATTGAAAAAGTCTACACGTTGATCTGTAATAACTGTAAATATAGAATCTTGACCTGAAATGGGAGGCACCCCTGTAACTGCACGCGGTACCGGGACAACACAAGCATGGGCGTCGCAAGGATATATATTTTGGGGGGGGGGGGACTTCAATTGATTAAGTTGTTGAGGAATATCCCCCGGGAAAATATGGGGTTTGAAGGTGCAAAAAGGTGGTTTTTAGGCATTTTTCTTTCCTAAATATTCTAATTATGTTGGTTGCAATATATAATTTATTTATTATAAAAAATATTTTCAGAGAACAAATTTGTAAAAACACAATGCTAACATTACCACGATTGGACTAAATGCACCATGCGCAACATATGGGTCATTTCACAGAAATCATATTTTTAATATAACTACGAAACTAAATATATTATTGGAGGGGACGAAATTGAAGACTTTTATTATTGGGGGGGGGGGGGGCCTGTCCCCCCCCCCCCCCCCCCCCCCCGGTTGCGACGCCCATGACACAAGGCACAAGTAAGTATCCGTGCTCGTGTAAGCGGACACGTGTACAGACATCAGGCGCCCAGACAGGGGAAGGGGGAAGGGGAAAGGCGCGCAGGAGTCCGGTGTTCGACTCTGGTCGCCGGACACGAGAACAGGCGAAGAATGTCCGCTCGCGCAGTTCCCCCACCCCACCCCTCCGAGCCGAAGTGGGGGCAATATCGTAGGTGGAGACGCGACACGCACTCACTCACCGAGACGAGCAGCTTGGAGGAGGCCGGGTTCGTTTCTCGTCCAGGGCAGAGGTGAGTGTTCTCACTCTGTATTAGCTAGAGACCTGCAGAATTCGCAGATTCGTCTGGCTTCAGAGTAGAATTTAAGGTAGTAGGTGTGCTCGACCCATGTTTACTTTCCCATTAGTTGATTTCTTAGCGAGAACATTTTTATCCTTGTTATTTGGCACTACCTGATTCGCTTACTTCTCTCCTAGCTGGGCGTCGTTGGCTCTCGGTCGTAGAGGGGCGTGTCCAAGTAACTGCGGGCCAATCATGAACACAGTGCGAGAGTGTGGAGGTTTGCATTCTAGCTTGCGACTAAATGAACCTGCGAAATTTCCGGGTCTCTACGTATTACTAGAGACCTGCAAAATTCGCGGATTCATTCGGTGATAGGCTAGAATTAAAACACATATACCTCGTAGATAATTTTGCTATTGGCTCACTGTTCATCTGGACGAATCTCAACCAGTTGTAAACCCTCGACCAAAGAAGGATCGAATCACAGACAATCCAGCTGAGAGACGACTTACAAGTCGGCAGCCAATGAACTTGCGCTATTTTTGCCCGAGTGTACAGGGGTATGTGCAGTCTATCCTGAAGGCCATCGAAACCGCGAATTTTGCAGGTCTCTACAGTATTACGTTAAGCCAGGGACCAGATTGCACCGCGACTCGCCATCAAACCGAAATAACACCGGAAAGCTTGTCAAAACATTGCAGAACCCCGAAGTACAAGTTAATACACCGTCTAGCACCAACATGTAAGTACGTTACATCATATAACTAAGTAGCATTTCACCAAAACTTAATTAAAATAACATTAAAAAGTTACCTTTTAAATTCAGAAATTAAAGGAATGTCATTTTCCGGACGAAAAAAAAAATTGCACCAAAGTGCACGTATGACAAAAATTAAATTTGCTTTTGTCTTTTTGTGCATCTCTTATTGGATTACTTTTAAATACCAAATGCTTGCTACTTTATTTTGATTGTTCTGAATGTATCTGTTTTAGACAAAATTTATTACAAAACGATTATATCGTAAAAATGCTTCTGAGTAAGTGTTGCAAAACTGCTTTTGTGACAATAAAAACAAATAACAACGAATTCTCCTGTTTTAAGAACGAAATTGGGCTAAAAATAAAACCATAAAATCTTGTTTCTACTCATGACTCAACGTAAAGCCGAGACCATTTTACGGGCCAAATTAATCATGGCTCTGAATCAAACAACCAAAATTTAAATGTAACGTAGTTTTCGAGTTGTATGCATTTGTTTTCAAAAGTTTTAAATCTCCAACTGCGCCCTAACTATTATGTAGAGTGACTACAATCGTTTTGTTACCCAATCATAAATAACCCTACTGTTGATAACAATAAAAATGCTTTATACTTTTTAGGGAAACAAATTATATGTGCAACTTACGCGGGCAACAGTTTTTAATCGGAGAACTTTAACTGTTAATACTGTAAAAATATTACTTTGCTAACTTAGCAAGTTATTTTTAATATGGCTAAATTAAATATGACTTGTGAAATAAGCATTTTTTTGCATCATGAATAAAGTTACCCGATCAAAGTTCGTTGCCAGATATGTCGTGAAAAAATTGTTTCTTCACAAATTATAGCAGGTTTGGATTTATTTTTAATTGTTATCAATAGTAGAGTTATTTATGAATCCGTAGCAAAAATTTAAAATCACAATATTTACTAGTTTGGTGCAGGGTGGATATTAAATAACTTTGAAAAAAAAATGCACGTAACTCGTTAACTTCATACTATTTGAATTTTGGTTTCTTGATTCAGAATCGTGCTCAGTTCGCCTGTAAACTGTTCTCGGCTTGACATGAAGTTATGGGACATGCTTTGTAAGTACAGTAAACTCCCTATTATCCGCACATGCTACGAAAAAAATACAGCACATAAGTAAATCTGTATTTTATTACAAGTGAGCCAAATTTGATCTCTACTGACGAGTGTATTGTGTGCAGTATACAGTAAAACGCCATAGGCCTTCTCGGAACTCACTCAGTAGGCTGGCATGCGTTGCTATTTTTTTTGTCTATGTCGCGCTTTGTTTTCTAGTCGTATGGTTGCTTTTTTTAGTGTCTAATGAAGTCTCTGAGTACGTACAGTACTGTATCCTTGTTACGAAGTAAGTACCGAGCACTTTTATGTTTACATTACTGAAATGTTTTGTATGTTAATTATTCAGTAAAATACTAAAATTGTAGCATCATTAAAAAAATTTTACTATTCATTGTAACTTTTACTGTACATAAATTTTTAGATTTTTAAGTTAAAATTAATGTTTCTTTTTTTGTTTCCTATTTTCGGCTCTTTTGCGGATTATCCGCGATTTTCACTATCCGCGGTGGCCCTGCCACTTAATTTCGCGGATAATCGGGAGTGTACTGTACTACACCATGCCTCAGCCTCTGTATTCGCCGCGGTGAGACATCGTGACGTCACCGCCTCTTGCCGTAACACTGCGCCGTGTAAGACTAGGGGCGTGAGGCCAGGTTCATTTCATTCCCTATACCTGCTTTGGCTGCAGAATAGCTGACAGAAGGCTTTCTTAAAAAAAATAATAATAGATAATTAAAAAAAAACTATGTATATTTTACAACAGTAGTTTTGACAAAAGTATATGAAAAAAACGTTTTAAATGCTTCATGTCGCAGAAATGTTGTCAAAATTTAAAAACCTAAAAAAAAAAATAATTAAAAAATTAAAAAATGGCTGATTCCAAACAGTTCAGTTCAGTTCAAAAGTCTTTATTTATGCATTTTTTTACATGTGATTGTACAGTAATATTTGGTACTCCAGCACTCAGTGCTCTTTTACCAAGAGGGAAGACATATTTAGTAAACATAACTATTCACACATATACATACATATACCTTTACATTATCTGATTAAGTAGTTTTCGAAAGTTCCCTATGTGATTCGCAGGTACGTGAACTACAGACACAGGTGTAGACCCATGGGGGGGGGGGGGGGGCAGTGTCCCTCTGGAATTAAGAAGCCCCTCATGAAGAGGTGTGGGGGGGGGGGGGTTGACTGCACTTGGAAAATCAGGAATGCGTAGGGGCAGGCATTTTTCGCGAAAAAAAACCTGTACGTCTACTAGACTGAAACAAGGTATACCCGCACCAGCGGTTTCTTCCTTGTGATTGGCGGCCGTCTGCAAGAGAAGTCGTTGCCTTGTTTGACGGAGCCACTCAGGACGCGTTTGATTCAGCACTGAATCAATGTGATTGGTAGAGACCTGCAAAATTCGCAGATTCATTTCGTGATATGCTACAATTCAAATAATTATACCTTAGCGCTGCTTCTACCACTGGTTCACGGTTAATCTGGATTAATGAGGCCCAATTAGAGACACTCTCTCAAAGAAGTGTCGAATCATAGACACTCCGTCGAGACGACTCACAAGTCAGCAGCCAATGAACAGGTGGCATTTTCCCGAGTGTGTAGAGTGTAGTAGAGTCTATCCTGGAGGTCACTGAATCCACGAATTTTGCAGGTCTCTAGTGATTGGTGTTGTTACAATCGACGTGTACCTGTAAGAAACCCATCCAAACACGGAACACAGACGGTGCTACATTGTTTTGACTTTCAGCTGGTCTCGGAATCTTTTCGCGAAATATGCATGCCCCTAGGAATGTGTAATGGGTTGTATAAAAAATTGTGTGTTATGGTTAGAGAACAGGAAAAATTCGCGACTTCAGTGACCTAGAGTATAGACTCCATGATCCTCTATGCACTCGGGCAATAACATCTGCTTATTGGCTAATGACTCGTGACACCTGTCAGCTGGGATGCTCGTGATGCGGTAATTATTTTGTTGAAGGCTTTTTTTTTTTACATGATAACGTCTTATAAATCGATGAACGCCGGCTGCCCGCACGAAAAATTGTCACGTTCCGCCTGAGCCGAGCGCGCAAGAACCGGCCAACCACCGTGCGAGAAAATCTTCTATAATATCAAACAGGTTATGGCGGGCTTTTTAACTAATTGTTCGTGATTATATTTAAACTAATTATTTAAATTAAATTTGCAAAAACTGTAAATAATATTCGAAAATTAAAAAGTATGCAATTTTTCATCAATGTTTTCTTATGACGTAATCACGTAACATTATCGTCCGTAAACCGACTTTACAGACAACCCCCCTCTTTTCAGGTCTCTACCCATGGAAAACGTTCTGTACTTTTAAAATTATTGTGCTTATTGCATGCATGTCGGCCGAAACATGGGCAGTATACGACAAGCAAGCTCTGTGTCCAGGACTGACGTGTCCGTTAACATCACGTTGAAAGCGTATCTTTCTATAATTGCCGTCTAAACGAGAGGCCGACTTCAATTAGTCGGCGGGAACTAAGGTGTTTGTGTATTAAAAAAAAAAACAATGCATTCAACAGGGATTATGAAGGTAGTTTCCAATAAGAGAATATTTAAATTCAAGTTTTACTTAAGCCCAGAGCATAATTAAGCTACACAATACACAATAGCTAGAGACCTGCATAATTCGCGGATTCATTGACCTCTAGGATAGACTCCACAGTCCTTTAAATACTCGCGGAAATGACACCTGTTCATTGGCTACTGACGCGTGAGACGTCTCAACTAGGCTGTACGTAATTCGGCACATTCTTGGTTTACTGTTTCCCATTGGCTCACAGTTCCCCGGATAAAATGTGGACCAATCGCAGAAGCGGTGCGAAGGTATAGTGGTTTTCATGCTAGTTTATCGCGAAATGAATCCGCGAATTTTGCATGTCTCTAACAATAGCAATAGAACATTTCATACAAAGTAACGTGAAATACTCTCAGCCCCCTCCCCCGAGAATCCTTCAGATTTGCGCCCCTGACTACAGTAATAACAGCAAGTTGATTAAGTTACTGTTTAAAAGAAAACTTTCTACTAGATTGTTTAACTTTTTTTTAAAAAAAGGTCGTTCGCTTGCGACACACGTAAGAGAAGCCTAAGATGTCCATCAAGTCCTGTCCCTGCCCGAACACGCCCGAATATTCACCTTCGGCCAACATCGGGATTTGTTTTACTTTTGCGCAGGAAAAATGAATTCAAATATTAAAAGTGGTCGGTTATGTTAGCTACATTAAAACACTTTAAAACACTATTTTCGGTTAGTTCGGTTAGTATAGCTACATTAAAATAAACAGAGAAATATAAATATATATAAATAAACCCGAGGTTTGCCAAAGGTGAATATTCGGGCGTGTTCGGGCAGGGACAGAACTTTATGTTCATCTTAGGCTTCCCCACACGTAAGACCTCGCCACCAGTGATGCCAACTTGGTTGTTTTCTCTCCAAATGTTGGGGGGGTGGGGGATTTTAAAGGGGATTTTTTGGGGGAAAATATTATTGGATTATGTTTTTATGAAGAAAATGAATAATTATTTTACTCAGATTTTTTCCCCGTTTAACTCATGTAAACTCGAGACGTCTATGGGGTTCTCTGTTCCCCCATGGTCTCCAACTTGACGAGCTAGACAGTAGCGTCACAAGAATAATAAATGTGACGATTACTGAACGTATGCTAAGCAATTCAATTAGATATAATAAAATGAAACTGTATAAATTGATTTAAAAATTGTATCACGACGTTCGGAGTTAGGATATTTTAGTCTGTATTTAGGGTATTTTAATATAGGCTTGGGGGGGGGGGGGGAATTCTGCCAGTTGGCATCACTGCTCGCCACTGAGGTCCTCGCTACGAGTCCTTCTCCTGGTGGTCGCAGGTCCTGTCCCAGGACACTTCCTGTCCGGGAGGAAGAGATGACAGGGACAACGTATTCCAGTGCCGGTTCACTAACCTTACATCTTGACTGAGTTGTGCGTCACAAACTGTGGGTATCGCAAACAAGTGTGTGGTCAGGGCAGCAACTAGAGTCTCTGGCACCCGGGGCATGAATTGATTTATGCGCCCTCCCCCCCCCCCCCCCCCCTCTTTTTGCACATACCACACCAATAAAGCGGGGGGTCCGGGGGCCCTCCCACGGAAAAATGGTGCTATTTAAGCATTTTCCATACCTACATGTAACAGTTTCTGTGCTACTGTAACTTCCATGCATGAACCCACAATGTCCATAAAGTAGTCCGTATAATCACTAGACTTGTTCATTAAATATGTTGAGACGTTATATTGTAAATCAGATTAGACATTCCTGGCACGCAAGTTAAAAAACTTTTTACCAGTTAGAGTTGTAGTAGGAATTACAATGCAAGCGATCTCGGCGCCCCCACAGCTTTGCGCCCGGGGCGTATGCCCCGCTTGCCCCCCCTTAGTTGCGGCCCTGTGTGTGGTGATTGTACCTTTTTGACGTGACAACGTCTAATAAATCGATGAACGCCGGCTGCACGCACGAAAAAGTGTCCCGTTACGCACATTGTCCCGTTACGCTGTGTCCCGTTACGCTCATTTTACGCTTGCGCCGCATCTATCCTTCTTCCACTCGATTGGAACAACCATCGATTTGACTTTTTCGAGGCACATTAAACTTGAAACACTCCCTTTTGTTTCCTACTTTTCCTATCATCGTCCTATCCTTAACAGAATAACACAGATTGGAAGAAGTTAAATAGCAAACATGTATAAAAGTTATAGTTAAAATAATCTCTTCGTTAAAGTAATAAACATATTTGCATTAATAGTGCAAATAAAAGTAAATTTATCAATTAAATTGTAGATTTCATTTCACTCCTTCTTTGTATCCAGACAGAATAGTGATAATTCAATAAAAATTATTCAATTTTATTCATAAAAGTATGCAATCATTTCATCAATGTTTTGTTATGGCGTTGTCACGTTAAACTATCGTCCGTAAACCGTCTTTACAGAAAACCAAATTTTTTTTTCTGCTGGTAAAAATCTAGTGTCTGCGTTTAAATTACTTCACTTGCTTTGAGTAATCACCTCTTGGCCTATACAACGTGTTGTCGGCATTATCTCAATGGCTTCTGCAAGAGTTAACAAGAGTATAGTTTCAAAAACTCAGCGGGGACTTCTGGCATGGAAGTCATAAGAATATAGAACTACTACCGTGCAAGGAAGGTGTGTCAGAGTTGATACTGAATGAAAATGTGTTTTTAGCACGAGAG
Organism: Bacillus rossius redtenbacheri; assembly: GCF_032445375.1. Classification (NCBI taxonomy): domain Eukaryota; kingdom Metazoa; phylum Arthropoda; class Insecta; order Phasmatodea; family Bacillidae; genus Bacillus; species Bacillus rossius. The sequence goes on along the minus strand of NC_086331.1, from coordinate 5,191,500 downwards.
CAAGATGGTGCGTTGAAAAACAAAGGGTAATTAACATGTTACCTCGTTTGTTGTTCGCAAACGATTCGCTGGATATCGCGAACGTCTGGTGATTTTCCGCTGTTTTTTTTTTTTTTTTGCCGCTTGGAAACGGAGGATTTTTATTTTTAGACGCAACGAGTTGGTAGCACTGCTTCCGGCGCGGCGAAGAACACAATATGTTTGTTTTTTGTTTTTGTTTTTTTCCTGCGCTCTGCACTCTTTTTCTCGTATTGTCGCTGCGCTCTGGTTCCGCGAGTTTGTTTAGTCTACCGGCCGAGGCACGGAGTTTCATATCGGGATTTACTGCCCGAGTGGTTGGCGAACTGGCGAGACATGCTCACTGCAGTCCCACCCAGGGATGCCAACTTGGGGGTTTTCCCCCCAAATTTAGGGGAAACCAAGATGTAATGTTTTTTTTTAGATGGTACATTTATTTAGGGGGATTCTTTAGTGGGATTTTTTTAGCGGGTACATTATTAAAGACATTTTTGAGGGCGTGAAATTAAAGTGTATATCTTGAAAACAAAGTAAAAAAACAGCAAAATAGCCTAAGTGGCATTGGTAGCTGAATTTCGCACTACGACCAACTACAACTTTCTGGTGAAGAGAATTCCGTTTCGACTTTTACCGTTCAACGTATTCACGTTTGGTTGAGGTTGTGTCCGTTAGTTTGTTGTGTACTCGCGAGTTTTATTGGATTGCAAAGTATGTCGTTTATGTTTTTCTGTGGTGCCAAGGAATAAAAAAACAAGAATAATAATTAATTATTCGTGTTCAAATCTTTTACAGAATGCCAAAAAAAAAAATTATCAGTAAAAATATACGAAATGTTGGGAGACCGATCCAGAACTTCAAGGTTAGTAAACATGTATTCTTTAAACCGAAATTAAATTCGTACATATATAAAATTGTAGATAATGAATGTTATTTTTCAAAATTATTATGCTCTGTTTGAGCAGAAACATAAGGAAATGTAAGGTTCAAGAGAAAATAATTTTAGCTCTCAAACAGGGTGTACAATGAAAAGTTAAGGGGTTTTTAATCGAAATCTAGGGGTATTTGAAGTTGGTCCTAGGGGGAACACTCTGTAGGAGTTGGCATCACTGGTCCCACCTCGAGGAATGGCGGTTAAGGTGGGTTTACGATTGAAAATTAAGAATTAAGAATTAAGACTTAGTCGTGTACTTACCATATGACTCTATGTAAACAAGTGGAATGGTTTATGATTGTCGTGTGTGAATTTTGACGGGTCGTGTGCGAACCATATGATGACTTAAGACTTAACAGAAATTTTTATATTTTATATTTTTCGTTAAGACTAAAGGGAAGCGACCAATCACTACAAACCGGAACCTTTCAGCCGGAAGTTTACGTCTTGGTATTGGACCGAGCGAGGCAGTATTTTTGGTTAGAATTCGTATATTTGTAATTACGAATTTATTTAGACATGAGTGAACATTCTTATGCAACAGAATTTGACATTTCAGTAGAAGATGATGTAATGATAGAAGAAAAATCGAGCGATGATTTGTTGATCGACTTGGTGCGCAGTTATCCGCATCTCTACGATCGCAGAAGATCAGAATTTAAAGATGTAAGAATGAAAGAAAGTACTTGGGAAGAAATTTCACATATCATGAACATGACAGGTAATTTTAAATCCGCTGTAGCATAATGACTTGGCATTGTCAATAACCTATTTCAAACCTGCTTCTCCATTTCGAGCAATGGCCGACCATGTGGTTTGTGGTTGGAATTGGTTGGAATTAACGACTTCTATGTCAATCACAAACTGGAAAATGTAGTTTTGACTTAATCGTGTGCTCGATGTTAAGTTATAATTCTTAATGAAATCAATCGTAAACTCAGCTTTACGCCTCTGACAGCGTGACACCGAGAGAAGCTCCCGATTGGCATCACATTTCTGTATTTCCGGAGCTACGTGCATGCCCATAAAATAATGTCCCACATATTTCTACACTTTAATAGCATCAACCGTAAGCTTTGCAGAGTTTCGGTTCAAGGTCGCAATTAAAGAGACTCCAACGCAAAATGGCGACTCCTGAGCGTAAAGCGTTTTGTGTTGTGCAATTTAACTAAGAGTGAATCTGTAATTTCAGTTCAACGTGCGTTTCGTTGGAAGCTTAAATGTGATCCCCCATGTGACAAAAAAAAATTCCGCCGATGATGTAGGCAATTCGGAACGAACGGATGTGTTTGTAAAGGGAAAAACTGGCCTCCACGTTCACCTGACATAACGCCATTCGATTTTTTTTTTCTTTGGGGCTTTATAAAAGATCGTGTCTACGTTCCGCCACTACATAAAGATTTGCCGGAGTTGAGACTCCGAATTGAAGAGGCTATTGCTTCCATTACTCCGGACTTGTTAACCAAAGTAGGCCTATAGGAAGATTGTGACTTTAGGTTGGATGTGTGCCGTATATCTAAATGTGCAACTATTGAACATTTGTAAGAAAAACTAGGTTAATTTACCTTCAATTTGATGTACGATTTGTTTTTAGTAGTTTCAATTAAACTGTTGTCATATACCAATGAAACTGGGACATAATTTTATGGACATCCTATATAATTTATGTAAAAATTAAGTGTCAGACATTTTATGCACATCTATTCCCCCACCACATTTCTGAGGAACTTCAAACATTTTCATGCGTTCCCATCTCTATCACAAACCTGATAACATCATTACGTTTAAAAGTTTAAACAAAGCATTTATTTTGAAATTTTCTAAGAATTTCTACGTATTCCAAAGAAATAGTTATAGTACGATTTGTTTTTACTGTGTATAGTATTAATCAGTTATAAACTTCTAACAGTACCAGCAGCATAATGATGTGTAATCAATTACGAGTATACCGTTGTACGGAACTTTCAAACCACGCTGTTGATGTCCGTATGGACAGTTTTGGAGTGTCGTTGGTAAACATTAACTGTCAACTCAACCAAAATTATTTCTATCTTAGCGTCGGACATGGTCACAACGAGCTGCGAATTCCTTTGCAAAAACATTTCGCGGTAAGTTTGTGCCCTCGGGAAATCTGAGAGTCGAAAATTCAGAAACTCACTCTTTTTCTTGTGATTTTACGCGCTGCTTGGAATACGTTAGAAATAAACCTTAGAAAAGTATAAAAGCTTACCTGGACTTTACCACCCGTTAGTTTTGAAGTGTAATAAGGAAAACAGGTCCATGCCTTTACAACTTTTAAAATGTACAATATTTTGATTTTGGGCATTGAAAAGGCGTGTTTTTTTTTTGTTTGTTTTTTTGGTTCTACACAATCTATACAAATTATAATATGAATTACCATTGAAATTATTAATTCATGCTTTAAATAGACTTTATTGTCTTACCGACGCGTGTAATTATATCATGGTGTTGGCGTCAAAGTTTAATTTTTGTCATCATAAATGATATGCTCAACCAAATTGGATGATTCTTAACAATATCTACTTTTCTGTAACAAAATATGTGACAGTGAAGTATTAGAGTACTTCTAATTATAATAAATTATTATGTAAAAGGAAATTGCAATATTGAGACAATTTTATTTTCAAGTAATTTTTTTTTCATATTTGTCTACCAATAGTGGCATTTTGAACATAGTAAATGACGTTTACGTGAAAGTCATTTGTGTTGTTCAAAAGAGAATAAAACGGTTGTCAATTGTCCAAACTAATTATAAATAATTCCTTATATAACTGAAGTTAATAAAATTGTGAACGATAACCCTAAGTGTGTTTATTAGGTTATGTTATATTACAAATTTTTATGATATTTTACGTGTTTTTATATCATTTTATTTGTGTTTTTTAAAAAAAATGTATTGTTATTTGTGTTACCGAAAGGGATAAGCCTGATGTAGGACCGTTTAATCGTAGACATTTTGAAATTATTTTCGTTTTTGATGGTTTTGAGAGAGGTCACGTTAGGCAGTGGTGCGTTTTATAAGAACTGTTAATGTGTAGTTTTGTGTTCTATTGCACATTTATTTTGATATTTCATGGTGTAACGCATGTTTTTGCGAAGAACGTGAAAGCGTGCACAGGCAATGCTGAGCGTTGATAGCGAATCCGAAAAAGGGGAGTTTTTCATGCGTTGTTCTTTATTTTTTATGGGATTTTACATTGGTGTAGTTTGGATTAGTTTTGTTCAAAGGGCGTGTGTTTGTAGTGATATCTTTTTCTCGGAATGCTCTGAGTTTGCATTTTCATGTGCCCCGTAACTAAAGTGAAAGGTTGGTTAGGTTAGGTCATGTGAACGCGGCTTCCCAATACTGTTCGTTTCATATGTAATGGACTGTCCACCTGCAGTTTTCTTTCAAACGAACAGACCATAGTACGCGCTTAGGGCGACTCCGGCAGCCGTACCAACTGCAGAGTCGCCTCTAAGCGCAAGATATCAAAAAGGCGTGTGCAACTACAGGAATAAAGCGACAACACTTTCTGGAAATTATTTGGGCCTTGTGTAACACCGTTTAATTAAGGAGTGGTTGGTAGTTTTACAGAAGTTCGATTAGCATGTTTTTTGACTGAATAATTTTGCAAAGTGTTTTTGACAATTTTAAAGGTCTAAATTCTAATGTTTTAAAGGCGCGGAATGACACGCCAAGTTAATTATTTTTTTCGTTTGTTTCATCATTACTTTAATTTAAGCGCTATTTCTAATATTTCAACTCGATACCATCCTTCATTTGTTGTTATGTCAAGAATATTTTCAACAGATAAACACTCACTGTTATATCATGGTTGTAATTCGTAATTATCATCACTTGCGCGACTTTTTACTCCAGTGATATTGCACTAAAGTGAATAAGCATATCTGTTGAAAAAAATTGTAGCAATACCTACTACAAATGCAAGGAAGGTTTTGAGATAAAATTTTATAATAAGCCCTTAAACAAAGTAATAACGGGAAAAAACGATAAAAAAATTGGTTGTCTGTAAAGTCGGTTTACGGACGATCGTTTAACGTGACAACGTCATAACAAAACAGTGATGAAATTATTGCATACTATTATGAATAAAATTGAATCATTTTTATTGAATTATCACAGTTTTGTATGGATACAAAGAAGGAGTGAAATGAAATCTACAATTGAATTGATAAATTTACTTTTATTTGCACTCAATTAATTCAAATATGTTTATTACTTTAACGAAGAGTTTATTTTAACTATAACTTTTATACATGTTTGCTATTTAACTTTTTCCAATCTGTGTTATTCTGTGTTAAGGATAGGACGATGATAGGAAAAGTAGGAAACGAATGGGAGTGTTTCAAGTTTAATGTGCCTCGAAAAAGTCAAATCGATGGTTGTTCCAATCGAGTGGAAGAGAGATAGATGCGGCGCAAGCGTACAATGAGCGTAACGGGACAAAGCGTAACGGGACAATGTGCGTAACGGGACAATGAGTCATACTTTTTCGTGCGTCCAGCCGGCGTTCATCGATTTATTAGACGTTGTCACCTCAAAACCAACAAGGTGAGTGAGATGGAGCCTTAAGTAGTGTAATTGTGAGGTTCTGGACAGGGTTTATTTGGGCCTTTATGAAATCCATATGCATGTAGGGACCGGAAAAATTCGCGGGTTCAATGACCTGCAGGATTAACTCCATAGTTCTACGTACACTCGGTCAAATGTCACCCACTCATTGGCTGCTGTATTGTGAGACGTCCCAACATAGCAGCCTGTGATTCGATAAAGCTTTGGATGGGTGTTTCTCATTGGCTCAGAGTCATCCAGGTGAGTTGTGAACCAATAGCAGAGATAGCACTGAGGTATAACTATTTGTATTTTAGCCTATCGCGAAATGAATTCGCGAAATTTTCCGGTCTCTATGCATAAGCTTACCTTGAATTTCGGTGACGTCATGACCTTGACGTCCAAGATTTTATCTAAAATTTCTTTAAAATGTCTCATTATGTCCCTATTTTGAATGGAAATTTTCATTTTCTTCTCGGGAAACTACTTCACAATGTCATTAAAAGATCCAGAAGGGCCAGTTACTCAGAAATCCCCACGTTCAATTATCACCTTGACATATAAAAACAATTAAGAAAACTCATAAAAAGATTTGGAAATGCTTAAAAGAATCCTAGATATGTTCATAAAAATCTGTAATATTTATAAAAATAATTTCTCTCTCATTTAACATTAATGAAAGCCAACACGAATAAAATTTTAAAAATGTGTATGTGCTTATGTACGCGCGTTAGAAGTTATACTTCTTTTTTGATGTAAGACACTGAACTAAATGAAATTTTTTGTAACAGAAGTTAAATAAATATCAGTATCCAGTATTAATATAAACACTTGTATAACTTTATAATTCCTTTCGTATACATGTTACAATCATAATTCATTGTTATATCACAAGTGTTTTTGATGTCCAGGATCTTTCGTCGTACTTAATTAAAACAGCAAGCATCGTGCACCACAGGATCAAGGTATACAGGAGCATGCCACCAGGATCAAGGGATGTACTTGAATATGCTATATGGTACTTATACAAATAATCTTGACCAAACTTTCTATTATATAACTATTTTACATAACTACATAGTTATGCGTAAACCTACCAGATTTCTCAGATTAACTATTGCAGGTAAAGCAAACTTCTTTTTTTGAAATGAAATTGTTCATAAAATTTTATAAAAACACACCCGAAACAAATTAAATAAGATAAAAGATTTAATCTTCAACCCAGTTCCTCGCTAATACTGGCCCTGAAGTAGCATGGCCACTTTAAGGGGGTGCCTCCTATTTCATGTCAAGATTTTATATTTACAGCAATTACATATAAACTTGTAGACTTTGTCAATTGTTTAACTTTCACGAAATTAAAAATATATACAGCGCATACTGTTTGCATAATTAGCTGCCAAAGTTACATTTTTAACGTTTTTGGGTTGTACAAACAAGGAAAATTTAATTTAATGCAGAACTGAAACTTTTTAGATTTAACTGTAATGCCACTGGCTACTTCAAGAAATGGTTTGAACTTATTTCAGAAAATATTAATTAATTTTACCTGACATTTCAAAAGTCTCAAATTTTTTTACGATCTTGACAGCCAAGAAACATGAAATGAGTTTTTGTGATAGAAAGATTTTATTATTTACATTTTTAAAATTTTTAAAATTTCCCTAATTTCTTGCTTGAAAATTACGGAATTTCAAGATGGCGGCTGTAACAAAAAGTGCAACGAGGGTGGCCGAGGTCAAAGGTCGAATCTCCCCAGCAAAGTCTCATTTGTGGCTTTGTGAGGGATTTAAGCCTCAGCGGGGACATCTCAAGCCTTTGGCATTTTTGGGGAATGAAATGGGAAGTTTTCCCTCAAAACGGGAATTTTTCCCTTGGAATAGAGAAATTTCTAGGTACTAACTGTGTCCTACGAACTGACTCAGCAGCTGCTAGATTGCTCTAACCTGGAAACTGTGCCGTCTATCACCTGAGACCGCATACAATCCTTCCAGCCAGCATCGAAGTAGTCGCTTCAAAATTCAATATTACTTACTCGTTAACACGAAAAATTCGCGGGTTCATTACGCGCTATGCTAAAATTCAAGACCCTCACTCATAGAAGTGTCGAATCGCAGACCACCCAGTCGAGACGACTCACAAGTCAGCAGCCAATGAACATTTGTCATTTGCCCGAGTGTGTAGAGGATATTGGAGTCTATCCTGGTGGTCATTGAACCGGCGAATTTTTCCGGTCCCTACTTACTCGTTTACGGTTTACTAAGAATTCCGTATTTAGCATATTCAACACAGAATTTCAATACAAGTCCTCTGGCTCTTGTACCCAAGTCGTGGTATCACGCATACCTCAAATGTCCACGGAATACGAAAGAGAGAGCGGGAATCAAATAGACGGACGATAGACGGTGGTGAGTCAGTGTTGTACAATGGACATTGCAGAAGCGTGTCACGCTTATCGTTCGCCTGGATATTCGAGAGACGTTTGTCCTGGAACTAGGAAGAGGACACCTTCGCTTGCTCGTGGAGTGACTAATTGCGTCGTTGCGAACACAACCTGGGTGTGGTTATACGGGGGCTGTGTCGCATTGCACTGCGCAACAGCCAGTGACGCAATCATTGTCCGTGGTGTGAGGAAGCTCTTCGCCCCAGGATCACAATTGTGCTCTCCTTGTTGATCTACGTGTTTCACCAACAGGTGAGTGACTTGATTTTAAAAATATTTGTAGGGGCAGGCATTTTTTGCGAAAAGATCTGAACACTTGTTAGACTGCAACAAGGTAGGCCTATACCCGCACCAGCGGTTTCTTCCTTGTGATTGGCGGCATTCTGCGAGAGAAGTCGTCGCCTTGTTCTACCGAGCCACTCAGGACGCGTTTACTTCCGCGCTGGATCACTGTGATTGGTGTTGTTACAATCGATATGTACCTGGGAGAAACTCACCCAATCACGAAACACAGACGGTGCTACAGTGTTTTAACTTGCAGCTAGTCTCGAAATCTTTTCACGAAATCTGCATGCCCCTACATTAGAGACCAGAAAAATTCGCGGGTTCATTTCGTATTGTGCTAAAATTCAAATAATTATACCTTAGTGCTGCTTCTGCCATTGGTTCACTGTTAATCTGGAGGACTGAGGGCCAATTAGAGACCCTCACTCATAGAAGTGTCGAATCACAGGCCACCCAGTCGAGACGACTCACAAGTCAGCAGCCAATGAACAGTTAGCATTTGCCCGAGTGTGTAGATGATATTGGAGTCTATCCTGGAGGTCATCGAACCCGCGAAATTTCTGGGTCTCTACCTTACATATTTGTTTAAATTACTTTTGTTGGATTCACTTGTATACTTGTGTTCCTGTAGCGAAAAAAAAAAATTAAGTTTTCTATCGCGTTTTATCTGCTTGCTTGCCAAAAAATAATCATGACGGAATTAATGTTAGTAAAATGTTAAGAGTGATTCCCTTGAGCCAGAATAGTTATTTGCATTCTAATTCAGTATGAAAAATTTATTTTTTTAGATTTTTTTTATATATTTTTACATATGTCGCTTTTTTTTTTTAGGATTGTGCCAGTTTCTTTCTTGCGTTGGGGCTTTCCTTTGTTTTAAGTTTTGTAGTAAAACAAAAATGGCCATACCCTACGAATTTCAGTTTATTATCGAATAATATACTAAATACTTTGCAAATATAAACTGTAAACTTTACATTGCAATTGGCTGTCGTTTCCAATTTGTAGCTCTCGTCAGCGATATTTGATATATTTACAAGTGTTACGTTAAATAACTAAAAAAAAATTGTTCTTTTTAACAATTTTTGTTTTTCAAAACCCATTTTCTATGGAATTATTATTTTTTTTCTTTTATCTGTACGGCTTTATTTTAGGAAGGCATTTGCATACAATTTATATGTGCAGTTACAAAACATCTAATTACAAATCCACTAGTTAGTACAATGTTTATTTTAGACCTCACCGAACTGTCTGTGTTTTTTAATAAATACAAACTTGACTGTTTGTAAAAAAAACATTGTAATCTTTAAAGAGTTTATTGCATAAATATTTTGTGTCTGTAAACAAAATTTTTACATGCGTAAGCAATAAAATACGAGAACACGGTTTTATCATGTTTGGGATCATCTTTAATAATGTTTATTAGAAATGGTATCGCTATTTACTTCAATTTTATGCGTTTATGTGGCTGCGCGTTTAAAATTTTTGTAATTTTTTAAATACTATAAAAATATTTCACTTAGAGAAGTTTCCGGTATAGTTAATAACCCATTAGTTATTTATAATACACCTATCCGTCACTTAGCAGGACTAATTCGTTCCTAAAAATGCTCGTGTTATTCGAAATTGCGTATTCTGAAGCATTAGTTTCCATAAATAGCAAGGCTAATTTATTTAATGTGTTCTAAAATTGTGTAGGAAAATATACTTTACGTAATATAAATGCGTTGAATAACACTCAACTATAAATATGTCACACCATTTATCTTTATATGCCTCCCATCGCACTTTGTATGACAAATACGACACAGCGTAACGGGAGTTACGTGGTTATGTACATTATCATCAGTCGGCTGGCTGACTTGCTCGCCCGGGAGTGACCTTCAACTCACGTCGCGTATATTTCCAAACCATCCTTTACTGACAAGTGCAACCGATATTACTTTCCGGATAATTACATTTTAATTTTTCAAAAATTACAGTACCTACTTATTCGCGTATCATCACCTGGTTCACACCAATCCTCTCAGGCCAATGATTATTTTTTTCTTTGCGACATTCATTTAACAACCTTTTCCGCGTGAAGCATCTGTTCATTCCTGTTCCGGCATCTAATGCCAAATATATTCCCGCTAGTACAACCAACAGCATCAGACTTATATAAACTTTTGATAAGAGTACTTATTTCGTACGATTGTGCGCACAGTTGACTTGCTTAAAACTGAGTGCCACCAACATAAGCATGGTCTTCATGACAATCTGCGCGCCGTAATACTTCTAGTTTTGTCTCAAATACTTGAACACGGTGCATTATGAGTAGGGACTGGAAAAATTCGCGGTTTCAGTGACCACTAGGATAGACTCCACGATTCTCTCCTACTCGGGCAACTATCGCCTGGTCATTGGCTACCGACTCGGGACACCTGTTTACTGCGATTCTTATGATTCGATACTTCTTTTGTTGAGTGTTTGCCATTGGCTCAGAGTCCTTCAGGTAAATTGCGGTCCAATCACCGACGCAGCATTAAGCTAAACGAGTTTGGATTCCAGCCTGTCTCGAAAGGAATCCGCGAATTTTTCCGGTCTCTAATTATGAGTGATCAAGCACGTTCAGTTACCGGAAGCTGAATGGGCAGACGTTGCTTTTGTCTGAGTGAATTCCCTGCCACTGGCTAGACTGAGTTCACGACCCGGTTTGTGGCCAGGCGACAAAGGTACGGCACGGTGGCATACGCGCGGACGTAAAAACATTTGGTCCTTTACTCTTCATAGCCGCAATTTAACTTGCCATAGCTGATGCTTGTACAACAGCCTATAGCGTAGACAGACCTGCGCGCGCATCTCTTCCTCTCTTGTTTGGCTATCTGTATCCCACGGCACATCTGTTGTTTACAGAAGTTGAAACAGACTTCGTGGCGTCGTGCTTGACTTTTTTTTTTTGCCTGCCGAGATTTCGTGCTAACTGAAATTTGCAGACTGGCTATTCAAGACTGGGGCAGTAAAATTCATATCGCGCTAAATGAATCCGCACAATCTGATGACGTGCTAAGTAAGGGATAGGTGTAGGGCATCCGAACCTATGCTGGAGGCTGAGGATTGAGGACTGTCGACACCATCTTGAATTGTGACGTCACGGCGGCCATATTGTATGACCATAACTTTGACCTTTGACCTTAACCTTGATCCCGACCGCCATCTTGGATTCGCCATCTTGGATCTGCCTTCTTGAATTCTGCCATTTGATTTTCTAGTTATTACCACCATTTTTGAATTCAGCTATTTTGTTTTCTAGAACTTTCCGACATTTTGTATTCTAGAAGATTATGACATTTAGAATTTTGATGTCACCATTGCAATTTTCGTTATGGTTGCCATCTTGAAAATCCATATTGTTTATGCTAGAAAATCGGGAAAAAATTTTAAATTTTATAACGAATATAATAAAATTTTAAAACAAATTCCACCATTTTGAATTAAGACATCACCATTGCCATTTAATATTTTCTTTTTTTATTAATTTTTTCTGTGATAGTCTGATATTAAGTAATAGTACGGTGGTTTTTTTCGTGTACTACTGATTATTCCTGTCAATATATTTTGATAAAATTCTTCGTGTGCTCATAATTCCTGTCGAGACTTCTGATGATGTTCTCCGAGTGCTTCTGGTTATTTCTCAGATATCGATCTCTGCACGATTTTTTTTTTTACTTAATGAGTAATGCAATTTTATTCAGAGTTACATTTGAATAGTGCATTTCTGCTTCCAAATTGTCACTAAAAATAATTTTATCATGTGGATTTCAAACAAAAATCATCCATTACTCACATGAAAGTTACTGGGGCCCCGGTCGTCAAAACTTATCGATTACAAATAGATTATTAATTGAACATGGAATACAAATTTAACATTTTCCTTTGACCAAACAAGACATGTCATAATCAAGTTTTCACAAAAAAAAAACTAACATAAATAATTTCACTGGGAAAGTTTGTGGTTAAACATTTGTTAGCCGAACCAGTGCGGGACTATATATAATTTAGGTAACTATTTTGGTTTTAACAATTTCTGATATCATTGACTGTTCACTGGCGGTGAATTGAAGCGAGGAAATGAGGTGGCGGCTCAAATGTTAGCCGGCTTGAGAGACGCGTGGAATTCATGTCCATTCAAGAGGAAAGCATGTAAATTTAGCGGAATTTGGCGGTGGACTTGAGTCGGAGAAAAACCGGAACTCTTGGACCATCTCTTGGACCCCACATTCTGGGGGTGGAATGATGACAATCACTCCCTCTGAAGCTGCACTAGCGCTCGCGGTAGCCATGCGCGAGTCCTGCTACAAGATTACCTAGCAATCAGAACTACGTGAATACCAATCTGGAAAATAAATAAACTAGGGATCAGTCCCGTACTCCCTGAGATCGCATCCCTTAAGGCAGTGCCTCCCATTTCAGGTCATGATTTTATATTTATATTAATCACAGATCAACTTTTGGACTTTTTCAATTATTTAACTTTCACGACAATTAAAATATATACAGCGCATAATTTTTGCATAATTAGCTGCCAAAGTTACATTTTTAACGTTTTTGGGTTGTACAAACAAGGAGAATTTAATTTATTGCAGAACTGAAACTTTTTTTAGGTTTAACTGCAATGCCACTGGCTAATTCATGATATGGTTTGCATTTATATCACAAAAACTCATTTCATGTTTCTTGGCTGTCCAAATCGTAACAAATTTGGGAATTTTGAAATGCCGGGTAAAATTAATTAATATTTTCTGAAAGAAATTCAAATTATTTCTTGAAGTAGCCAGTGGCATTGCAGTTAAACATAAAAAGTTTCAGTTCTGGAATAAATTAAATTCTCCTTATTTGTACAACCCAAAAAACCGTTAAAAATGTAACTTTGGCAGCTAATTATGCAAAAAGTATGCGTTGTATATATTTTTCATTTCGTGGAAGTTGAACACTTGAAAAAGTCTACAAGTTTATCTGTAATACTGTAAATATAAAATCTTGGCCTAAAATGAGAGGCACTCCCTTAAGCTAGTCGCTGCTAGACTGCTTCTGGAAAAGGGTCGCGGGTGAGAAGCACCAGAAAGAAACGACCACGGTGACGGCAGAAGGACGAATCAGTCAATCCATAGGGCTGCGTGTAGTTAAAAATTGCGCTCGGGGTCTGGATGAAGGAGGGGAACTGGCCTCTGATTGGTCGGAGGTGACGGCCGAGAGATCGCTCCTCAGACCAAAAGAAAAAAAATTCGGTTTACGGACGATAGTTTAACGTGACAACGTCATAACAAAACATTGATGAAATGATTGCATAATTTTATGAATAAAATTGAATAATTTTTATTGAATTATCACTATTTTGTATGGATACAAAGAAGGAGTGAGATGAAATCTACAATTTAATTGATAAATTTACTTTTATTTGCACTCATTAATTCAAATATGTTTATTACTTTAACGAAGAGATTATTTTAACTATAACTTTTAAACATGTTTGCTATTGAACTTCTTCCAATCTGTGTTATTCTGTTAAGGATAGGACGATGATAGGAAAAGTAGGAAACGAATGGGAGTGTTTCAAGTTTAATGTGCCTCGAAAAAGTCAAATCGATGGTTGTTCCAATCGAGTGGAAGAGAGATAGATGCGGCGCAAGCGTACAATGAGTGTAATGGGACACATCGTAGTGGGACATTGTGCGCAACGGGACACTTTTTCGTGCGTGCAGCCGGCGTTCATCGATTTATTAGACGTTGTCACGTCAAAAAATAACAAATGTGGCCGGTAGCCTAACTTAAGGTCACTCGTGCTCCGAAAGCACAGGCGAAACAGACTCGGGGTTAGTTTACAAGAGGGGCCCAGCGGGTTCGCGCTCTGCCGGGCTAAAAGGGAAAAAGATAGAGAGGTGTGGTGGCGGCCGGTAGAGGCCTCGCTACTTGCCGAACTAAAGTAAAGTAGTTGGCGTCTTCATCACAAGATGTCGAAGGCAGGCCTTTCGCCATCCGGCGAGATGTCCTTGATTCCGGTTGGCCGAGAGGCCAGGTTAAAGGCCCGGTCAGTGTTCTCGGTGAAGTTCGTGGAAAAGGTGGAGGAGAGGATCTGTTAGCTCGTGCAAAATGTCTTAGGGCGGGCGCCGATACGTGCCCGCCAGCCCTGGAACATGGGGCATGACTGGAACTGCTAACCTAAGCTGAGCTCTGGGAAGAGGGCTACACTGGGAGGATTTTTTTTTGGGTTCAATATTTTTGTGCTTTCATCATTTGTGGGGGGGGGGGGGGGTTTCGTTCTGTTTGTCCATTTTCCTTTGTTTTTCTTTGTTTGTTAACCATATTGCTGTTATGGAATATTATGCGGTGTTTATATCCTGTTGACAACAGCAATTTTTTGCTTAATTTGTGTTTTTGTAGTTTTCTTCTACAGACATACATGTGCTTAGCAATGGCGTGTGTCCAAAAGCTTACATAAAGTCATGCACTCCCATTGGACAAATCTTTCAAAGATAATACCCTGGTCGCGTTCGTGGCCTGAGGCGGGAAGAAAAATGATCTTGTACTTGGCTGGTGAAAACACACCGGGCTCTCGGTTACGGAGCTAGTAAAACGTAGCGGGACTCTGGTAGAAAAGATTTTATCAGGAGGAACAATGGGATAACAAAGTTTATATTGGGGTTTTTAGATTGAAAAATTAATTTGTGCCAATTATTTCAAATTTGCGGCACAGTGTGTACTGTGTGTTCAGTGTGTGTACTGTGTATTCTTCCCTTTTTTTGAATGTGTGTCATTTCGTTAAATGTGCATAGTAAAATCTGTAGAAGCTCTGAATGTTTACTGGTTCAAAACCTCATGGCTTCGATAAAACATTTTTCAGGGATTCTTGGTCCTTTAGTTAGCGTAAAACATGTTCCGTAAGTCTAATTGCTTGTAATTGATCTTATCGATACTTTATGTCTGACAGTTTGAAGTCTTTTTCTTGACTGCTTGGAATATGTTTTATTAGCTATCGATGAAGTTCATTTGATTCGGAAATGTCTGGTCTATACATCTGACATTGCCATGACCTGGTCGTATGGTCCGAAGACACTTGGCTTATAGCCTGCGTATAGCATTGTACATGGACTGGTTGAATGTATTTCATGCATAGAAAAAAAATAGACTTCCGTGTTAGGCAGCACTAAAACATATTTAATTCGTCGTACAAGTATCTTGTCTAGTGTTGTTTTTCGTAGAGTGAATAATTTATAAACTCCACGAAAGGGCAAATTTAGAATAATCTTTGGCAAATTTTGGAGGTCAAGGTCAAACGTCAAAATCATTCCATATGGCCACCGTGACGTCACAATCCAAGATAGCGGACCGGTGGCGCGCTCCACACATCGACTCCAGTTTCAGTAAATACTACTATACTATACTATACTATATATTCTATACTATAGTATATACTACTATCATCCGATCATCGAGAAAGAATTAGCCACAGTCAAGCTTGCTACACCTACAAAGCATATGCTTCCTGACTTCCAGACCATCCTCCAATCAGGGCCGACCTCAGGGACCAATCACAGCTCAGATACGCCAGAACACAATCGCCCTTGAAGATGGCTAAAAAAAGGCACGCTGAAACGTTGGACACATCATCATTTATAAAGCCGTACCCTCAAACCAGAAACCAAGAATTATTTATGTAAAAAGTAACATTTAAAAATTATATGTACATAGAGATATTGGTATTTTATTTAGGATCAAAAAAAATTAAGTAAACAACATCCTGTAAGGCAATCAAACGGTCAAAAATAAATCTTATGACGCTGATAGTGTTTAAAACACAATAAAAGAAATCATTTTAGTAAAAAGATGTCAAATAAGAGAAAACTGCACAATATAGGTATAAAAAGTAAAGGGTAATCGAAAGGTAATGAAACAAACGTTATTTTAATACTAAGAAAATAAGAAAATCAGACTCATAATTTTAATAAAATAATTTAAACAGTCACATCAAAAAGTAAACACAAAAATAAAGTAGGAATATTCAATATTAATCCAGTGTTATATATTATAATGCAGGAAAATTAAGCTATGATTTACTGTGGGGCAAAGTGAAATGTCTCTATACATTAGCGGGGCAAAGTGAAATGTCTCTATACATTAGCGGGGCAAAGTGAAATGACCCGATTCACTTTGCCGCACCACGCTATTTTATCATGACGCCTAATTTTCTCGGAACATGTTGCGTGAAACTAAATAACGTTATAATACTTGTATACTGGATATGGTAGAAGCATATGTATTAAATATGAACACTATTTATACACAAATGTATTAATTAAACAGAAACAGTGAGGCCAATTCTTAACTTGCATCCACAAATGAAACACAACGCCAATCCACTACTGCAGTACTGCTTCGTTGGTAGCCATAGATGGTACACTACACAAACAAGTAAAGGAGAAGACAGTACAAACAATAATACATAGATAGCAGCACTGTGCAGTGTAGAGTTCACTTTGCCCCTCGGTTCACTTTTCCCCACTCTCCCCCATACTTCGAATTGTTGGATGGAATATTCCGAAAGGAATGCAATAGAACATGTCTAAAAGGAGCATACAAGTTTGTCGTGCTGCATGTGTCTAGAGAATTCCATTGATTACCTTACTCTTTGGCGCACCCAGGAGGGGGGGGGGGGTAGTGGGTTTAAATCCCCTCCAAAAATGTGAAGAAAAAATCTAGAATGGAAAAATTAAAAACATTCCCAGTCCCAGCAAAATAGGTACGATGGTCTGTGGGCCATGCTCAATCTACCAAACTTTGTGAGATGTTTTCACGTCAGTGTAAGTATACATTATAGTGTTAGTATTACATTTGTAGTCTGCTACCGTGAATTACTTAAATTTTTTTGCAAGTTAGGTTGTGTTTTATAAAAACTAAGAATTTTTTGTGAGCTACGTTTTTCTCAATTTTGGCATAATTTTGGACTGTATTTTTTTGCATTTTTAACTAGACATTATATGTGTGAATTTTATACCCTTTGTTTTTACTCGTAGAGTAAACTTAATATGTGTGTGTGAATGCAGTAAAAAGCAAACCATCATTGTCAGTGATTTAAGTTGCACAGAATGTGGACGTTAATGCATGCTATGATTCTCATGGTATTAAAATAATACTGATTTTGAGCGGACGAGACCCTCGGTTTGACAAAGGTATCTTTGTTTGATTCTTGTCTAAAACAAAATTTTGTATCTTACTAAAAATTATTCTTTTTTTCCCACCAGCAGTATATTCAATAATTAGATACAAAAACTTCTTAAATAGCACCAATTTTCACATAGAAATCCAAATTTTCCCGGGAGAGGACCTCCGGACCCCCCTCTTTATTTTTGAAACCGGTGTTCCTTCATAAAAAAAAAATTCAACCACCCCCCCCCCCCCCCCCCCAAAAAAAAATATTCCTGGGTGCGCCTCTGACCTTACTATTTTATTTGCGAATCGTTTGCATTAGCTTCAAAGCGGAATTGTATACATAGTAGTCTCACGAGACAGTAAATTATTCGCTCTCATCCTGAAAGTAAATTATATCTGCTATTAAGAGGCTTTAGTCTGTTCCACAAAATAATTGTAAAGCGTATTGGATTGGTTTTGACACACAACGTGCAATAAAATCTTAACATAAACTTTTACCTGGTTAAAAAATCTAGTTATGGACATTTAAGGTTAGGCAAAAGAACATTGGTTGTTAATTTTTTGGGCACTATACACATTTCCGTCCAGATAAGCAAGGTCTATGCCGTGGGTGTCGTCATTCAAGAACCAGCAAAGAAGTTTTTGCACTTGAAAGAAGAAGAACCATTGAGTTAGTTCAAGGAAGTGGAACGTTGGTAAAACGCTTGTGAAACATGTCAGACATAATCTCGGTTGAAATGGCTGTTTGAAAATTCGGATCTCAGGTTTTCCTATCTTCATTTTCCAAGAAACTAATCTCTTTTGATGAAAGATCAATCACCTTAGCCTCAAAAAGTTTCTGGCACAAAAACTTAAGACGCGGCAAATGCGAAGAGTTTTATTTTTTAATTGTAATTGTCAAAATGTTTTGTAATAAACGGTTATTGCTCTTTTGCAGCTTACAGTAGGTAAAATGTATTTTTCACCACAAATATGTTAAATTACTGTTTATGTTTGTGCTGGATTTTGTTACAGGAAGATATGCCCGCCTTCATTAGCAACAAGGCAATACCGTGATCAAGCATGGCGACGCAACCTGTCCACTATTGAATTTCATTTTCTTCTTCTGGAATAAAGCAGCACAAATCGCAACCACGTACTCAATTTTTTATGACACGGAATATTTTCACACTGAAGAGAAAAACTTTATTCATGTTAATGTTCTGTAGTTAAAAGAAGTTCACCAGTGAAATGGCTCCGCAGTACTTGTGCATTCTTGATGTGGTGACGGCAAGGGGTTTTAGTTCTGGACACGAGGAAATAGTCCTGTTAGTTTATGTTATCATAAATGTTGCTGAGCGTAGAATAGTTGGAGCGCAACAGCACATTGTGAAGACACTTGCAGCATCTACAGCCAGACTGCCTTCGTTGTCTAATATATCTACGGAAACAAGTCTTACAGAAGAAATGATAACGAATGGAAAGCCGCTAAGAGATGTTCTAACCATTTTTGACAATTATTTGCGGGACACTTTGCATATTAGCACTTCGCCGGATTCGTTTCGGCTCGTCACAGACGGCCAGATGCCACTGAGACACTATCTTCACCCAGAAACTTTCGGAAAGTACATTTTCCTTCCATCATATTACAACACTTTCCACGACCTACGCAAAGAGTTCCGAAAAATGTACGTCCTTTCTGATGATATAAAGACTTTAAGTGATATTATCTCATACCTAGACATAGTTCCAGCAAGCACTTCAGAGTATTACAGCCAAAACATGGCCGAAATGGTCAGTGTCACACTCAAGCTAATAGAAGATGGTGATCAGTTCGAGAACCCTGAATATATCATTTTGGATTCGGAAGTACCTGTGTGTACAGCGATAGATGAATGTGACCAAAATTGTTTCGTATTTGTGAAACATTTACAAAGAGATGAACAATATTACAAAGTGATTAATTTTTTCAGAGGCCTGCATATTGCAGAGGATGGTGTTGCCTTTGTCTACGACGTAAATGAAAAATTTCAAGAATCGGTGGTCCGGTTCGTGGACGAGGAGCATAGAGATTTAGCTCTCTTGCGACATGGCCACAGTGTAGGCAAACAATCCATATCAGTACACAAGGCAAGCAAAGATATATTCACCAAAGAAAATTCAAGTCAGAAAAATAGACTTCGACATTTCAAGTCAAAGGAAGGTCAGGTATTTAAAATGACCAACTTCCCACATTACTGGACACCGCCAACTATCTTGAAATATTTCAACGCTGGAAAACATTCTTGCAAATTGAAACATGACGAGAGTGGAGTTTTCATTATCACAGATCCAAGAAATCTTTCGCAACAAACTGCATTTGTCTTGTTCAACAAAGAAGATAAAGATAAGGTAGCCAAAAGAAATGGACAGGTCGTAGGAAACTTCACCATTAGACTATCTCAAAGCAGTATGCAAGAATTTAAGAGGACATTTGGTAATTTAACCAAGTGTGACATGAACGAAAGGCCACTTCCTGTAGAAGATGTCATTATATCAGGTCAAAAGAGGAAATGTGTGCATACAGATGGCGTCCCTGTGGACACCCATGTGGGAGCTGTTCAAATGCCTAAAGAGAAAAGAGAAAGAGCTGACTTCATTGGCATGCCATTCAATGGGATGGGTAAACCATTAGGCCATGCTTTATTCGATATGAAGTATGAGGAGAATGCAAGGTGTGCAAATCGACAAGACCAGTTCCACAACATGAATGTTGGCGAAGGAGCAACTAAGAGCCAGTTGTTGCCCTGCACGGAGAATGTCACGAATCAGTGCCTGACTAATGCATCTGCTGGACATGCGGGGATGGGCTACCCCATGGTCCAACCTGGAGCTGCTCAGTATAACACAGGATTGCAAACCGCAAACAATGTAATGTATCCATGGCTGACTAATGCATCTGCTGGACATGCAGGAATGGGCTACCCCATGGTCCAACCTGGAGCTGCTCAGTATAACACAGGATTGCAAACCACAAACAATGTAATGAACCCATGGCTGACTAATGCATCTGCTGGACATGCAGGGATGGGCTACCCCATGGTTCGAACAGGAGTTGATCAGTATACCACAGGATTGCAAACCACAAACAATGTAATGAACCCATGGCTGACTAATGCATCTGCTGGACATGCAGGGATGGGCTACCCCATGGTTCGAACAGGAGTTGATCAGTATACCACAGGATTGCAAACCACAAACAATGTAATGAACCCATGGCTGACTAATGCATCTGCTGGTCATGCAGGAATGGGCTACCCCATGGTCCAACCAGGAGCTGCTCAGTATAACACAGGAATGCAAACCACAAATAATGTAATGAACCCATGGCTGACTAATACATCTGCTGGACATGCAGGGATTGGCTACCCCATGGTCCGAACAGGAGTTGATCAGTATAACACAGGATTGCAAACCGCAAACAATGTAATGTATCCATGGCTGACTAATGCATCTGCTGGACATGCAGGAATGGGCTACCCCATGGTCCGAACAGGAGTTGATCAGTATACCACAGGATTGCAAACCCCAAATAATGTAATGTACCCATGGCTGACTAATGCATCTGCTGGTCATGCAGGAATGGGCTTCCCCATGATTCAACCAGGAGATGCTCAGTATAGCACAGAATTACCTTATGTTCCTTATGCCTCAAGAATGTGTGTTCCTTTGGTACCAGAGCCTGGACCACCAGCTATGCAGCCTATACGACATGATAATAAAGTGTACATGTACTGTCATAATAAAACCACTTACTTTTACTAAGTGTCGAGTTATACACGTGAAAGCTAAACATCATGAGTGGATTTACATCTGGGGAATGCATTTAGATGATTTATGTAAGGCAATTTATGTAGTTTTTTATCTTTCTTTATTATTTGTTTTCTTTGGTTAAAATCTGAACTAAACAATATGTTTACTGCATTGAGCCTACTGCTATAGTGAATACTGTTTCGTTTACATTACGTCATATTTATGTCTTTTTTAATTCCATAAATGCAAAGATGCGCTACTGTCTGTTAATTAGAACTGCGCCCTTTCTGGTGTGATATAATGTTGTTTCATTAAATAAATTTATTCAAAAATAACTCTGTTGTCCCATGAACCATACATGTAGTATTCTAGGACTATGGTAGAACTATTCTGTAAACTATTGAAAATAGCTCACGCTTGCAAAGCTCAGTCATTGTATTATTTATGTTGAATTAACTGTAAACATTTTTCATATAGTATTATTATGTTTTACTTGTGTAATCATATCCTTACACTTAATTTTATTTTTCATTGTAAAATGTATGTCCTTATAAACTCTTACGGGTTTACTGTAGTAGATGAAAGTTATTTGTATGTTTATATAAATACCTATCTATACATAATATATTTGCCTGTCATGTGTGCATAACTTTATTACCTTCTTAACATTTCAATGTTATGTATGTAACAATGATTAGGTATATGTATACAAAAGTATATAACATGTATATTGAAATTAAAATGCTTTATGATTTCATGTATTATCTGTTCAGATATTATATAGGTAACCTTGCAAATTATATATTTAATAATATCATCAACATTTAAGTAAATAATGTGTTTAATGCTTCTATGGACATTTGAAAAATAATAATAATAAAGTACACAAAATCTTCTGCCGGCTTGTGAACTTCTCCTTTGTTGTGCAAGGATAGAGTTCCAGCACAAGCCAGAATTTGTCGTAATTTTTCATTTTTATTTTATTTTTTATATAGTATATTATTATTTTTATTTTTCAAATTTTTATTTTTTATATTTTTCGTAATTTGCTGATAATGATTAAGGAATACATGTGTTAGTTTTCTCCGTATGTTCCTTATTATCCCTGTCGAGACTTCTGTTGATGTTCTCCGAGTGCTTCTGGTTACTTCTAAGAATTCAATCTCTGCAGGAAATATTTTTTTTTACTTAATGAGACACGCAATTTTATTCAGAGTTACATTTAATTTGAGCATTTCTGCAACCAAATTATCACTAATAATATTTTTATCAGGTGGAATTCAAACAAAAAAATATTATCCGTTACTCATTCAAATAATATTCTATGAAGCAGCTGAGAAGCACTATCATACATGTCTAGCGAAGCCTTCATTCTCTTGCGACCGTCAGTGAGCATTCCGCATCCCACTTAAAATAAATAAATAATTGTTACTTCAACACAACACGTGGAGACATTTGTTGGCAAGAATCGTGACTACTTGCAACAAGCTCTTTTGCATGAGAAAAATTAACTCTCGCAGCTGAATGGAGACAAAGACAGAGCCATGTAGTCTCGTAGCCCCGTAGACTTGCAGCTTCGCAGACTTGCAGCCTCGTAGACTTGCAGCCTGGTAGCCAGTTGAAGCCTTGTAGTCTTGTAGTCCTGTAGTATCGTAGCTTCGTAGCCTCCTAGTCTCGTAGCCAAACAGCAGCTTGGCCTAAGACAGCTGGAGCCAAAGACAGCTGTAGCCAAAATACTTTTTGGACCAAAATACTTGTGGAGCCATTGACTTTTGGAGCGAAAGACTGTTGGAGCCAAAGACTGTTGGAGTCAAAGACTGTTGAAGCTAAATACTGATGGAACCAATGACTGTAGTAGCCAAAATACTTGTTGATCAATGACTTTTGGAACCAAAGACTGTTGGAGGCATTATATCCTATCGTAAATTGTCGTTCGCATCCTACTGAGTTAAATGTTCAGGAAAATGTACGTCCTTTTCATTAAATGTACGTAGTCAAGTCAGTATTATCGTATCCTACTGATGAGATAGTATCACACCAAGTTGAATTTTCGACCAAATGTGCTTCCTTTTAGTCTAATGCATGTCCTGTGTGTGTGTATTGTGTGTCCATTGCGCGTCCATTGCATACACAGCGAATGTGTGTACTGTGTGGCAATTGTGTATCCTGTGTGTGTACTGTGTGTCCATTTTGTATACTGTCTGTGTACTGTGTGTGTGCTGTGTGTAGGTACTGTGTGTTCAGGGTGTGTACTTTGTGTGTACTGTGTGTCCATTGTGTGTATTGCGTTTTCTTTTTTTGTTTAATGTGTGTCGTTTCGTTGAATGTTCGTAGTCAAATCTCTATTAGCTCTGAATATTTACTGGTTCAAAACCTCTTAGTCTTGATGAAACATTTTTCAGGGGTTAATTATTGGTCCTTCAGTAAGCGTAAAACATGTTCCGTTGGTCTAATTGTTTGTAATTGATTTTATCGATACTTTATGTTTGACAGTTCGAAGACTTTTTCTTGACTCCTTGAAATATGTTATATTAGCTATCGACGAAGAATGAGGTTTTGTGTTTCGGAGACGTCTGGCCTACACGTCTGACATTGTACGTGACCTGGTCTCATGGTCCGATGACACTTGGCTTATATGTATAGCATTGTACATGAACTGGTTGGAATGTATTTCATGAATGAAAAAATAGACTTCAATGTTAGGCAATGTGACAATATATTTTATTTGTCGGACAGGTTTCATGTATAGTCTTTTTTTCGTAGAGAGAATGATTAATAAACTCCACGAAGTGTAATAGAAAACTGAATTTAATTTGGTTTTAAATTTTAGTTACTCTTATCACTGGTCGAGAATCGAACTAAGGATGGATATCAATTGAATAAATCATTATTTAATAAGTGATTTTGTTGACGATTTTTGGAATGTTTCCTGCATTTCTAGGTAAATAATTAAATATTTCCAATACGGCGGTCAAATGTCAATATGGCGGGCGCTCTGGTAATAAATAATTACTGCACTCTATCGGGTGAAAATTAAACTCATATGGCGACAGCACACTCTAACCGACGAAAACAAGATGTCGGCAGCGCACTCTTAGAATACGAAAACATGATGGTGACCTCCAGCACATGAAAACAAGACGGCTGCCTCCGGCTGACTAAAACAAGATGGCAGCCTCCAGCTGACGGAAACAAGATGACAGCCTCCAGCCGACGAAAACAATATGGCAGCCTCCAGCAGAGTTTGCTTTTCCATTGGCTGATTTCTTAGCGAGAACCTTTTTTTTATCCCTGTTAATCGGCACTACCTTATTCGTAGGGACCGGAAAAACTCGCGGGTTCGATGAATTCCAGGATGAACTCCATAGTTCTACGTACACACGGTCAAATGCCACCCACTCATTGGCTGCTGTCTTGTGAGACGTCCCAACGTAGCAGCCTGTGATTCGATAAAGCTTTGGTCAGGTGTTTCTCATTGGCCCAGAGTAATTCATGTGAGTTGTGAGCCAATAACAGAGGCAGCACTGAGGTATAACTATTTCTATTTTAGCCTATCGCGAAATGAATTCGCGAATTTTTCCGGTCTCTACTTATTCGCTTACATCTCTCCTAGCTGGGCGTTATTAGCTCACGGTCGCAGAGAATTGTAGTTAAATAACTACAGTCCAATCATAAACACAGTAGAAGAGTATAAATGTTTGCATTCTATGTTACAACCAAAAGATTCGCAAAATTTCCGTATCTCTACTTATAAGCATATATGGACTGGTAGTACTGGCTGTGATTTGATTCGCCCTTTATTTATTTTTTTAATTTTCTACCCTATTTCAGGTAAAAGAAGGTCAAACAATTTAAGGTTCGGTACACAACTTTCGTTTGTCTAATCTGACCATCTGTCAGTCTGGCATAGGCTTATAGTTCATGAAAGAGAAAATATATCAAGTTTCCATGTCCACATATAATGTAAATCTGCAGAAATATTTTAAAGGGCAGGAACGCCGCATGTGTAGAATGAATATCATAAAACCTTCAAAGGCACAGGAAGGCTAATTAAAGTTAATTATAGCTCGTTAAGGATAACTTTACGTGATTATAGACAATATAGGTATAATTGAAATATTGGGCAATTTTATACTGCAAAATGGAGACAATACACGGTAAAGTATTTTTTTGTGGTAAATAGAACTGAAATAATCATGAAAAATTAAAGATATTTGTAATTTGTACATTCACGCGAAAGAAACTGAATCGATACAAAAACTTTTTTCCTCAGTAATAATGGGTTCAGATTCTTACCCAGGCATTTATGTTTTGTGTTGTCCCAGTACCTCCAATTATTAAAATTATTTGTAAACGGTTCCCTAAACAACTTTACAGTATTAACTGTGCATTAGCATAATAAAACAGAATCAAGTACAATTGTTGAATTTTTTTTTATCTTCTCCATGGTTTAAAAAATGCTAGTACAAAACATCAATAATAATATAAAATTATATTCCAATTTTCGTAAGCGTGAAAAGAAATATTCAGTATTGTTTTTAAAACCATATTTCATAAATGCAAAAATATCCATAGCAATGTGTCGTACAAATTACAATATTTTCCTTGTAGTACCTATAGGTACCTACATATTACAAAATATTTCTTGGCAACTACTTTTCAAATGAATCTTTTGTAAAACTACAAACCATAAGTCTTTGTGTAACAAATGTGAGTTTTTTTACTCTAACAAAGTAATTTTTTTAACACAAGTAATTATCAGATTACTTCAATATAAAAGTTTGCAAGCTAAGAACAAGCATCGATGAACGACACAGAACTCTTTGGTGTGCCAATTATAGTTGCACTTGACATTTTTTTATAAACTTAAGGAATAAAACATCAATGTGAGTATTTTGTTCTAGTTTAATTTTACATTCCTTTACATGGTCTCTGTCTTGCAATTCTATGCATGCCTATCGTGTTTTATTTCTTTCGAAATATATGTTTTGAAATATTTAATTATTTGATTAATATTGCTGCCGTTTCGTTTCTCAATTAATGCCAAATTGTTTAATTTTACCAATTTATTCACGCTCTATAACTTGACTCGATTTAAAAATATATATATTTATAAAGCTTAATATTTCCATATATTACGTGAAATATATCAAATGATCTCAATTTTAAAATTTGGAAAGTATGTTTGGGTATAAAATGAAGAAAAAAAAAAGTACCGTTTGGCAAGTGAACCCGTCACAACCGAGAATAACACGCCAGAGTGACGGGGCTTGTGTGACGGGACTCGTAGATGCATGTCATCTTTGAACGTGACATGAGATACGTTGACGGAATGCGTGTAATGCATATGCAAGATGAACCTGACTTTTATTAGAGTCCCGGAAATTTCGCGGATTCCTCTGGCCTCAGGATAGAATTCAAAGTTATAGGTGTGCTCGACCCATGTTTACTTTCCCATTGGTTGATTTCTTAGCGAGAACATTTTTATCCTTGTTATTTGGCACTACCTGATTCGCTTACTTCTCTCCTAGCTGGACATCGTTGGCTCACGGTCGTAGAGGGTCGTGTCCAGATAACTGCGGTCCAATCATGAACACAGTGCGAGAGTGTGGAGGTTTGCATTCTAGCTTGCGACTAAATGAATGCGCGAAAATTCCGTGGCTCTACTTATTATCCATTCAGATACGTAGAAAAGAGTAGCAGTTTGATTGACCATTGTTAGAGACCTGCGAAATTCGCGGTTTCGATGGCCTTCAGGATAGACTGCACATACCCCTGTACACTCGGGCAAATAACGCAAGTTCATTGGCTGCCGACTTGTAAGTCGTCTCAGCTGGTTTGTCTGTGATTCGATCCTTCTTTGGTTGAGGGTTTATAACTGGTTGAGATTCGTCCAGATGAACAGTAAGCCAATAGAAAAAATATCTAAGAAGTATGTGTGTTTGAATTCTAGCCTATCACCGAATGAATCCGCGAATTTTGCAGGTCTCTAACCATTGGCTGTAGAATTATTGCTAAAAAAAAATGTTAGGTCATCAGCATCGTATTGTCTGAATGCATCTCCTGCTCTATGCTATGCCGCATGAAGAGTCCGGCCGTCCCAGGTTCCCAGAGGTGAAGCTCTGACGGCTCTGTTGCCAGTTGCAGCCCCCAGCTCTCCTCAGTGGGCCGGAGCTGGCAACAGCGGATGACCACGTGTTCACGCCGATAACCCCCCTCCGCTTCCCACTTGAACAATAGCTTCAATCCCTCCTCTGTCTCGGTCATATCTCTGCCCGCTGCACCCGAGCGCTACCTAGCGACCGTGATGAACAGCTGCGACCTTGAAGCGTGCTCTAAAGCAAGAAGTAAGCACGCTGCTGGAGTTCTTGATACGCTATCAACGAGCCAATTATTTCGGGAACCGACATCCCATAAACTCGGGGAAGGCCCTGTTCGACTCAGTGGCGGATCCAAGGGGTGGCACCAGGGGCAAGTGCCCCCCCCCCCCCTTATAAAAACCAGTTGTCTGCTACATTAATATGGCCGACAAAAATGATTGTTTCTGGAACCAATAAAATATTTTAATATAATTAATGAATTTCTTGTAGAAACATAAAATCTGGTGGTTGGATGTTGTGTGTAGTGTGAGTAGATTACATACAAATTTAGTAATTTTAAGAAATTTTTTCTCTGGCTATTCTGAAATCCTAAAGTGCCCCCTCCGATGTGACCCTCTGGATCCGCCACTGGTTCGACTCGGGCTGAAAAAGACAAGTGTTTTAAGGGAAATCGAACAGGTGGAATATTCCCTGCGAAAATACTGTACCCGCTTCTACTTTAGAATTACATGT
Organism: Bacillus rossius redtenbacheri; assembly: GCF_032445375.1. Lineage (NCBI taxonomy): Eukaryota > Metazoa > Arthropoda > Insecta > Phasmatodea > Bacillidae > Bacillus > Bacillus rossius. Next base: position 5,163,460 of record NC_086331.1, on the reverse strand, counting down.
CATGGCTGATATTTCATGTCCTTTGCATCAAACATTGCAAACAGGAAAACAGAACAAAAAATGAACGTGATGTAGAAAAGAAAAGTATTTAATTTTTATTTGAATCAGTGGGAGGTTAATTACTGCCAAACGGGTGTAGAAATATTATTACATGAATCAGAGTAACTGTTTGAATGCGAAATTAGCTTCCCGAGCATTGGGTGAGGAGATGCGGTCGCATTAGAGAGCTGTGTGTGTGTTGTGATGCGAAGGCCCTCAGCATGCTTGCAGTAACACGAGAAGCCTAAGATGTCCATCAAGTTCTGTCCCTGCCCGAACACGCCCGAATATTCACCTTCGGCCAACCTCGGGACTTGTTTTATTTTTGCGCAGGAAAAATGAATTCAGATATTAAAAGTGGTCGGTTAGGTTAGCTAAATTAAAACCCTTTAAAACGCTATGGACGGTTAGTTAGGTTAGTATAGCTACATTAAAATAAACAGAGAAATATAAATATATATAAATAAACCCGAGGTTGGCCGAAGGTAAAGTTAAAAAAAATTACGTGAATTCCTACAGTTCATCCTTTGTCCCGGTTTGTTATGTCAAGTCAGTTACATTATAAATACTTTAAATAATTCATATTATTTTTAATGTCCGCTTAGTTTGAAAATATTTATAATGTAACTGACCTGACCTAATCGACCATTTTAATTAATTAGGCATTCACGAACACACGGCAAAATAAAAAAAAAATGCGTTATTTCACCTAAACAAAAGAATTTCGAAGTCACCCGAAGGCAGGTATTCAGTATCTTCGGGCATGTCGAATACTCGGTGTGAATCGTAGGCTTCCCGCAGTAACGCGTGCCAGACGGAAAGTTCACAATGGCGCCGTCAGAGGACGCTCCACATTCGGGCGAGCAGCGAAGCTCATCGCGTCAACACAAGAAGAGCAAATTTTCACTCGTCAGTCAATTTTTTTTTTTTTTTTTTTTTTGGCAGATTCTCGTATAATTCTACTAAGTGTAGCCGCACGAATGGTGAAATACGGGGGAATACATGGAATCCGAACGAAGCCGTAACGAACTACCAAAGATAATATGATACGAAAGTGTAACCTTGATTTTTTTTTGTAGAAGCCCACGTGGTATCGTAGTTATTGTAGGCAGGTCTAAAATAATTTTGAGAAGTCAAATTTCCATTTTCGTTCGTAAGAGAAGAGAGAGATGTTAATTAAAAAATTCAGGACATAATTATCACATTGACATATTAATTAATACGTTAGTTTATAAAAAATTTCCAAGTGCAAGTAGAATACAAACCAAGAGTTCCGTATCGTTCATGGATGTTTTTTCTTAGCTTGATAACGTTTAGATTTACGTAATCTGTTAATTATATGTATAAAAAATCCTCTGTTTGAATTTAATATAATATTCCCTACACAGAAAAAAGGGGGTTGTCTGTAAAGTTGGTTTACGGACGATAATTTTACGTGATAACGTCATAAGAAAACGTTGATGAAAAATTGCATACTTTTTAATTTTCAAGTATTATTTTCAGTTTTGCAAATTTAATTTAAAAATTTGTTTAAATATAATCACAAACAATTAGTTTAAAAGCCCGCCTTAACCTGTTTGATATTATAGAAGATTTTCTCGCACGGTGGTTGGCCGGTTCTTGCACGCTCGGCTCAGGCGGAACGTGACAATTTTTCGTGCGTGCAGCCAGCGTTCATCGATTTATAAGATGTTATCACGTAAAAAAAAACCTTTCTAGACATAAGGGATAATATTAAATTAAAGAGTAATAGGTAGAGACCTGCAAAATTCGCGGGTTCAGTGACCTCCAGGATAGACTCAACTACACTCTACACACTCGGGCAAATGCCACCTGTTCATTGGCTGCTGACTTGTGAGTCGTCTCGACTGAGTGTCTGTGATTCGACACTTCTTTGAGCGAGGGTGTCTAATTTGCCCTCATTGCTCCAGATTAATAATGAACCAATGGAAGAAGCAGCACTAAGGTATAATTATTTGAATTGTAGCATATCACGAAATGAATCCGCGAATTTTGCAGGTCTCTAGTAATAGGTAATAGTGTATGTATTATACCCAGTGAGTAATTTCTATATAGGTAACAGTAGGTTCGCAGCTAGAGTCGCAGTGAGCAGCTGGAACCAGTGTCAGCCATCTTTGATGTCGACGTCATGGTCGCCACGTGGGAAGACCTGGGCCTTGAACTTGACCGAAATGCTTTTAAAGTTGACAAAATTCACTGAAATTGACCGAAATTTACCCAAAATTCGCCAAAATGACTATAAATTTCCAGTTTTTGGATAAACAACATTAACCAAAACTTTTTTGAAAAATTGAAAAATTTCTGTCCTCGAGGAAGATAGTCCTCAGAGTGTTTTTTTTGGTCTTAAAAAGAACTAAAAATAGAAAATTTGGCTTAAGAATCCTTAGAAAAATTTAATTCAAGCTTCTGAGCCTGAATATTGAACTTGAACCTTGGCCCTGGTCATCATCTTATATTCCACCACCATGGATTATAGTTATAACTTCACATCCGTCATTTTATTTCTAGAACGTTCTGCCATCTTTGATTCCCACATTATGAACTATGACATCATAGCCACTATTGTTTTCCGCTATTTTTAATTATGTTACGTCCGATATATTAAATATTCGCAAATATAATCCAAAAAATTTCGGAAAAAAATTAAATATTAAAAACGTATATATAATTACAATATTAATAAAAGTCAAAAAAAATGCACTTGAACCATGGACTTTGGAGTCCTTGGTTCGATTCCCGACAAGGGCAAAAATAAATAATCCTTCCTCCACGGAGGCTACCAGCAAACTGACAACCCCCCCCCCCCCCCCCCCCAATTCCCCCATCCCCTTCATCCAACCCGAGGAATATATATTACGCCAACCAGTATGATGTCATGAAGGCCATCTTGTATCCGTCATTTTTTTTCGTTTGAAAGTGTTCGCTGCCACCATATTGATTTATGTTTACTCTCTATAGTGTGTTAGTTTAAGCTGTCGTATTATCCGCCATATTGTCGGTAATCTTGGCCGCCGTATTAAAATTCAGGAAAATAATTCCAATAATCATTAAAAATATAACCTATTAATATATTGATTCAATCATTCCATGTCCTCAGTTCGATCCTTGGCTGGTGACCAGAAACTGTAATTTTGTTTAAAATACTTATTTAATTAAATATGACACAATGTCCCCAAAACATTTTAAATTCACCATCTACCAGCTTCCAGTAAACAGCTGAGCTCAAACTGTCCCCCAATTTGATAATCTGTAATTATTAGCCTAAAAATATATCTAAAATTCTAAAAATAATAAAAAAATGTACCTATCAATATTTTCGATGGATAGACCTATTTGGGCCCTTGTTTCGATCGTTTGCTAGTGTTAAGAGGAATTAAAGCTAAAAATTATTTTAATTATTTTTTCCTCTTATTTCGGACGAGTTTATTAATAATGTTACGAGCTGGGAAGCAGGGCCGTGATGCGTGCCAGGTACCTGAGTGGGCCCAGAGAGAGTATGGCCGGGGGGGGGGGGGGGGCGCACGGATCCACTGACGTCATGCACGCATACACTTCGGGAATTATAGTGGTCTGGCCTGACCACCCCATCCCTTGCCCCCGCACCCTGCTTCCTCGGCGCTGTTATCTATCCCTTGGCGGCCTGGAAATTCTGCGTGGAGTGGCGTGAATGAGGGTCGTTATTCTGGAAGCTTCGTGCGTCGAGTCGGCCCGGGATGGCATGACACGTCACAGCCACTCCTGTCGGTTACAGAATGACTGCCTAGGGTATAAAAGCAGCGACGCCGGCCTCCGCGGAGTCCCTGGAGTTCCAAAACTGACGCCTGCTAAAATGATTGCTGGCAGCTACCAGTGGCGAGTTCAGTGAAGTGCGAGACCAGTGAGGAGGACGAGAGACCCCCCTTTCGATGCTGACCGTTGGATTGGTCGTAATGGTTGAGACGACAGAGCTCGTTTTCGCTGGCCTCCATGTTCACCTGACAACGCCAAGCAATTTTTTTTTCCTTTGGAGCTTTGTAAAAGATCGTATCTACGTTCCGCCGCTACCTAATGATTTGCCAGAGTTGAGACACAGAATTGAAGAGGCTACTGCTTTCATTACTTCGGACGTGTTAACCAAAGTGTGGGAATAACTGGACATTAGGTTGGTTGTGTGCCACTGACTAAAAGTGCACAATTGTGACATTTGTAAGTAAAACTAGGATAGTTTAACAATTTGTTGTATAAGTTATTGTAAATAATCTAAATTAAACTGTTATAATATACAATTGAAACTGGGACATTCGTTTATGGACAACATATATTTCTGTTAAGCATTGGGTGCTGCACCCAGCCACACAGGAATGTGCGCTACTTTTCCGCTTTTCAACGTGAAAACGGTTTTAAGAAAGGCTTCCATACTAAGGTAACGCCAGAGAGCGATGAAACGTTGTTTCGTTGCCAAAAAAAAAAATTAATATATCTCGTGACTCGAGGGTTCTATCGAAAAGTGTTGTAATTATATACTCCGAAAACAGACCACTGTACGTTGTCTGTTAGTGCACTTACGCCATGGGCGCTTACGTCATTGAGCGGGGAGGGTAGGGTTGAAAAAGAGCCTCGAAACTCACTTCGCGCGACCAAAGAATAAGTCATAACTAGGGACCGGAAAAATTCGCGGATTCAATTACCTCTAGGATAGCCTCCATTATCCTCTGCACATCTCAAGTAAATACGCGTGTTCGTTGGGTACTAAATTGTGAGGCGTCTCCACTGGGTAGCTTGTGATTCGACACTTCTTTGGTCGATAGTCTCTCATTGGCCCAGAGAGCTCCAGTTAAACTGCGAGCCAATAGCAGAACCAGCAGAATTATACACATGTTTGAATTTCAGCCTATCACTAAATGAATCCGCGAATTTTTCCGGTCTCTAGTCATAACTCCGCAACGGAAAGGGTCACACGTGTACTTTTTGCGTCGTCGAGTGGATGTTGAGTTGCTGTACAAGGTTAGCTAAGCCCCGGGGGGGGGGGGGGGGGAAAGGGGGTGAGTTAAGTTGTGTAGTGAAAAGTTACGCCGTACGACGGTTTACAACACGTTCTAAAACTGCTTGTTTCAGGCCATGCCACGCAGTTGCCGAAGTTTCAGCGCCAGAGGGGGTGCAAAGGACAGAGCGCTCTGGAAGGTTCGTGCACTGTTTAAAAAATGCTCACCTTCAGTTCACAAAGAACGCTGGTTACAAATTATCCTGGGATATCCGTAAATTAACGGACACTGAGTTCACTTTCTATGAACATTCATACTAAAGATAGGCCTAACACACCTTTCGAAAACTTGTCAAGAAAAAAAAACTATTATTTTGTCCACCTGTGCCTTTTAACTTTTTCTTCAGAACGAAACATACGACCCGGAAATCAAAATACGGCGTAGTTTATACGAAATGTAAATTACGAAGAAGTCTTCGTTGATTTTAGATTTGTTCTTCGTTGAAAAGATCGTAAATTTACTGTTATTTCCAACGAGCGACAGAGCTTATCAACAGGGCGAGTGAGGCGCCTTCGTGAAGCGTCGCGCGCTGTTGTCGACCAGTGCGGAGGCTAGAATAGCAGAAACCAACTCGGAACTATGAAGCCCCGATACAGACGAAACAACGCAGACTGATGCGCGGGGATCCCGATGCAAGTCTGCAGCCAAGTGAGTTCATTCCACACGAACGCCCAGATCGCTATCGTACGCCCTGGTATCTGCCAGCAATCGTTTCAGCAGTCGTCAGTTTATCGAGGATGAATTCGGGTGCGCGTGCAGCATATGCGATGGATAGAGACCCGTGAATTTCGCAGATTCATTTCTTGCTATGCTAAAATTCAAATAATTATACCTTAGTGCTGCTTATGTCATTGGTTCACTGTTAATCTGGAGGACTGAGGGCCAATTAGAGACCCTCACTCATAGAAGTGTCGAATCACAGGCCACCCAGTCGAGACGACTCACAAGTCAGCAGCCAGTGAACAGTTGGCATTTGCCCGAGTGTGTAGAGGATATTGGAGTCTATCCTGGAGGTCATTGAATCCGCTAAATTCACGGGTCTCTAGCGATGGATTATGGTTCAAGAAAGATCTAAGCCTTTTATCGCCGTACACTTTCCGGGCGCTCCCTACAGCGAGTTGGTCGATTGTGTGGGACCAGCCGGTGACTCGGAAGTTCCAGTGGTCCTTTTTGGTGACTTCAGTCTCCCTGGAGACAATCGACATAATACGACAGAATACCTAAATAAACACTTCAGGATTGAGCTTAAAGAACTACCCACGTGAACAGACTTACTCGCCGGCCCTGTCTGGATCTGACCTTGCGCGCGACACGCATTTGGCTTGCAAACCTTACGTTTCGTATTTTTTTTCATTTCACTACCCCGTTTTTAAAGTATTTAACGTAAAGTAAATATTTATTTACACTTGATAAGTGTAAAATATCATTTTAAAATCAAGCTGAAAAAATATAAACAAATGCATTCATAAAAGTGTGAGTTTAATTTCTTTGCTCTTAAATTATACGTGATGAATTTAGACACCCGGAAAATTCGCGGGTTCATTTCGTGTTATGCTAAATTTCAAATAATTATACCTTAGTGCTGCTTCTGTCATTGGTTCACTGTTAATCTGGAGGACTGAGGGCCAATTAGAGACCCTCACTCATAGTAGTGTCGAATCACAGGCCACCCAGTCGAGACGACTCACAAGTCAGCAGCCAATGAACAGTTGGCATTTGCCCGAGTGTGTAGAGGATATTGGAGTCTATCCTGGAGGTCATTGAACCCGAGAATTTTCCGGGTCTCTAGTGATGATCCGCAAGAGACGATTTCGCGTTAAAAAAAAAAAAGTAAAATAGTGGTACTACACACCCAGTTTATTTTATAACCGTTTTAAATTGCTTATTGTTTGGGTCATTTTGTCCGAAGGCTGGCGACGCGCAGAGATTAGGGAAATACACAGATGGAGCGTAAGGGCCGATTCTAGGCGAGGAGGGTGGGAGAATGCCGTAGATTCTCCGACATTGATGTTACATGTTCACACGTGCGATTTGCCATGGTCACGAAACAATTTTTTACTATGTAGACGTACAGTAATTGAATCAATTATTTGAGAAACCCCATAAGTCACAAAAAATGTGAAAATGTGTTATCCATGGATTTAGGTACTATATAGTTAGTTCTACATACTAGCGAGAAACCCCACATGGCCTCCAAATGGTGAGCATGATATACATACAGTGGCAATCACACAAGAGAGAGAAACCCCATAAGTCATGGACTTATGGGGTTTCATATCCGAACAGAATTAAAGGATTTATTTACCAAGGATATTTCTTGCTGCTTATTATTCTACTAAAGGCCATTCCTTGATTGTATTTTGTTACTCTAATGTCATTGATTCTTATTTGTTTACAACTTAATTATGGATTCATGCGAAGATGATGATGTTAAGCAAAATAAACGCAAAAGAGGGCATACAAACGTACAGAAATACAAGAATTCAGTTATAAAGAAAGCAAGACTGACAGGTGAAGCGTATATTAACTGGTCTGGAAAATATATTGCTGCCAAGACTCCAGGTGAACACTGCAGGTATGTCAACCTCTCTCACGATTTGTCTTTCTTGTAGTACTAGTTAGGCTTAATGTCAACACACTATCATTAAACAAAACCGAATATTTTTGTTTCTTTTAGATGCAGGCGAAAATGCTACACTGTGATATCAGAGCAGGAACAAAAAGTGATACTGTCTAAATTTCGCAGTTTCGAGACAAAGAACGAGCAGGATATCTATTTACAGAGCTTGATATCTACAACCATAGTGCATCGGCGCAGACGACGCAAGCCAGCATAAGAATCATCGAAACCTTCACGAGGTTGTACTTTTGTTTATGAAATCTCAACATGTTCAGGCAAGTACCAAGTGTGCAAAAAAGCTTTTGTTAATATACATGGAATAACAGATGATAGAGTGCGTAGACTGTCGTCATTACTTTGTGAAGGCAAATCTCCACGAGATAAACGTGGGCGAAATGTTCCTGGGAATGCCAAATCGGGTAATGTTATTGATGCTGTAAAATCGCATATTGCCTCCTTTCCTGTTAAGACATCTCATTACAGTGCCCGGGAATATCATTATTTGGATGCGAAACTTAATGTTAAGATCATGCACTCTTTGTACACACATGATTGTCCTGGTCAAACAGTAAGTTATGATTACTACTTGAAAATTTTCAAAGAAAATTTCTCCTTGTCTTTTGGCCGTCCACAATTTGATACATGCTGTCGTTGCGAAGAGTTGAATGTCAAACTTAAAAGCACGTTTCTCAACGACACTGCCAAACGAGTTATTGAGGCTGAGAAACAGGTTCATTTACGGCGTGCAAAGAAATTTTACTTCACACTTCCGGCAATAGAAAATCTGTCCAAGACGGATGAAACTGTTTGCGGAATTTGTATTGACTATATGCAAAACCTGCATATCCCTTGCGTTCCCATTCAGGAAGCCTTTTATTTAAGGCAACTGACTGTTAGTGTGTTTTGTATCCATAACCTAAAAGATGGGAGTGCTTATTTTTTTGTTTACCATGAAGGAGTGGCAGGAAAAGGGCCTAATGAGGTCTGCACATTATTAATGAGATACATTGAATCAGCAGTAAGCAAAAGCGTGAAGCATTTGCACATTTTTTCAGATGGTTGTGGAGCACAGAATCGAAATCACACTATAATCAGACTCTTTTCAACATTGACTACCACAGGCAGATTTGAAACTGTAGATCAATATTACCCAATGAGGGGTCACAGTTGTTTGCCGTGTGATCGAGATTTTGCCATACTGAAAAGAAAAATCAAACGAAGAGACCGGGTGTATATGGTTAAGGAATACATGGAAATCATTCTCACTTCTTCCAATAAACAGGCATTCCTGGCAATATTGATTGAAGATTCTACCGAAATCATTGATTTCAAAAGTTGGTGGCCATTCTACTTTAAGAAATCAATGTTATCTGCAGAATCTGCAGGAAGGAGCATACCTAAGGATCGAAAAGTAACTTTGCAACCGTCCAAGTTCATGCACTTCTCACACACAAGTACAACACCAGGTGTAGTAGTGGCTAGGGACTATATTAATGGACTGTTAACAAGTACATTCCACATCCGCAACACAAGGAAGGGAATGGTTGCTCTCCCGAAAACTACAGCCTATCCTGCTGGGAAACGTCCTATTCAGAAGAAAAAGATAGAGGATCTGCGGAAATTGAGTATGTACCTACCTCATGATGTGAATGTGCAGCAGTTCTATCAAGAACTTTTCAACTGGCCTACATGCGATAAGGATGTCTCTGATGTTGCATGAAACAAAAAGAAAACATTTGAACATGTTATGATGGGTTTTGATTGTTTCATGTAACAGTAATGTAATACTCAAAACAATGTAACTATTGTTGGATCAAGTTTTTGTATGCATGTATTTAGACTTATATATTTTGTTTGTACATTAGTAACTCAAACTAACATGTTATATAATAAACACTGCCACCTCTTCCTTCGTAAAACCCCAAAAATTGTACCCGATATCCTATAAGATTGTGTAAACCCATAAGTCCATGACTTTTAATAATTATTATCTGCAAATCCATTACATTTCCGCAACATTATTTTATTGTATAAGTTGGGTAACAACACTAAATTAATTATCATTTTGATAAAATACTCATTTTTAACTTCTAGTTTCATGTGGGCAGTTTTTTTTTGTTATCCAAAAGTTGGCTCTGATGGACTAATGGGATTTCTCAAATAATTGATTCAATTGCTGTCTTCATATATATATATATATATATTGTCATATCTATAGTCATATATAAACTACATTACGTGATGCACAAACAAATATTTACGTGTTTATTTGGTGCTTGTATTTCTCTTTATATGTGGATTTTATGGTGAAACTACAAAAATGTATACTTTTTGTGTATTTTTCCGTGAAATTTAAAATTTATTTCCATAAGCCTTGTAAATAAGTGTTTAAAGCATCAACCACAGGACACTAAAAAATATAAAACACGTTAAAATTAAACATATTTATCTATTAAACATGATGAAGGTGAAACATAATTTTAAATTCTTTGCCAAACTGAAGCAACTAATAAATTTTGTGTTATAGGTTTATGATTTGGAAGCTTGAATTTTTAACTTATTATTTTACGATTTACAGTTTGTAGCTAAAATTTACTGTAACCAGTCGGCCAGTTAACAGTTTTAATTATTTTATTAATATTTTTAATTCATTATATTTTGTGGGTATGTAAGGAGTAAGATGTGCAAATAGGCAAGGTAGCAAAAGGAACCTTCACACATATGTACTTTCATATTCAAACTGATTATTCTTTACTATGGATTATATAAGGGCCTTCATATAATTATTATTTAGATTTTATTCCTTTTTACACTAATTTCATACAAGAGAAAGGTATTTCAGTTTAATTTCCCTACCGTTTAACATTATATGTTTCTCTTAGCACACACTTCCTTGTATAGTTGCTACAACCAGGACAAGGAAGCTTCGGAATAGAAGGTTTGAGAGTCTAACTTTCTTTATTCTATGGTCTAGCCGTCGCCATTCAAGTATGTTGTCGTCTTTACACGTGGTGTTCTGCCAATCCCTTGGTATCCACGTTGATTAGTTGGCCTATTCTTCAATAATTACCTACTCTCGATATATTTTCTGACCGTTTCTCGTCAGAACTAAGGATTTCTACGACCGTGTATGAGATACCAGGTCAATGCTTCGGTGCGTCGGTTGACGACGCATTTCTTCATTCAGATGCCGGACTTCATTACCTTGGTGATAAGTTTTCAATTATACAGACTTTACAGGCTCCCATAGATCGCTGAAATATTCTACCAGTCCGGCATCTACAACGGTAGTTGTAGTACTTATTTGCAGCATTGACGGTGATCCCGTTCCAGCAACGACTACCTGGGGGTGCTGAATTCTACAAGATACATCATCTCTACTCTTTTCCTGAGCACATGTCGGCATTATCCAAAATGTGAAACAATGTTTATGTGTATACACCTAAGAAGTCTTATCCTTAAAAATGAACTCTAGACTGGATATCTGAAAATAAGTTACACTTAACTGATCATTTGAAGAGACCTGCACAATTCGCAGTTTTGATGGCCTTCAGGATAGACTGCACATACCCCTGTACACTCTGGCAAATAACGCAAGTTCATTGGCTGCCGACTTGTAAGTCGTCTCAGCTGGTTTGTCTGTGATTAGATCCTTCTTTGGTTGAGGGTTTATAACTGGTTGAGATTCGTCCAGATGAACAGTAAGCCAATAGCAAAATTATCTAAGAGGTAGATATATGTGTTTGAATTCTAGCCTATCACCGAATGAATCCGCGAATTTTGCAGGTCTCTAATCATTTGAAAACCTGAATAATGAAGCCATTAAAATACCCAATAAGTGTTACACCATTTGTAACACTCAGCGATACCACGAGTATATTTAAAAATTTAGGTTATAAAATAAACTGCTTATTTTTACATGAAAAACAACATATTAAAATTTAAAATATTTATACCTTCTCAACTTCTACTTCTTCCTTCATGAATGTGTTCTTACTCATCGCTGGGACATCCAGAACTCCTAACATATTTTCAAACTGTGCAAAATCAATCCCGGAGGTAAGTGCAGTCCATAACACTGCACTGTTAATATCACAGTATCCACTATCTTCATTGTGTATCACGATGACATGTCGCATCCACTTACAGTGGAGGCCATTACGAATTTTTTTTTTATTTGGATTGTTCCTGTTGTGCACTGTCTTGCGTGCCCTTGTCCTATTTGCACGACTTTCGGGAACACATAGCTTGGGTTGACAATTCTTTTTCCAAGCAGCGAATTCCAGCTACATGTTTCTTTTTCTTTACTACGTTCTGCACATAAAAATAGAAAATATTCTAAACTTTCCGAATTTGTTGATATTGGTTGCTGACTGATGCTTCTTCTGCAAACAGATAATTTGTAATCAAATAAGGTTGAACAAAAGTGCAAAACAAGGTAAGGCAATTAGAAACCATTTTTTTTAAAGATTTATAATGATATTTGTATACCTAAAATACAGCATATAACTATTGTAAAAATTATTCACGGTTTTGCCTGAAAGAGTTATTTGTTGCTATACAAATTTTTTTTGGGGAAAGAAATGTACATTATTTTTTTAATTAGTAATGCTTACTTTTTTTATTGTAATAAATAACACCGAAATATTTTATCACAACAGTAGAATGTGCTCCCTTTTCCTCCCTAAAACTCTGGAATCGGTTCATTCCGGCATTACAATTCATACACTTACAGATTTAATGTCGGCCGGTTATGTACATTTACTAAATATGAACGAATCCGTTAGCTACTGTCCATAGCTAGATAGTGACTTTTAGATTATTCCAGGCCTGCTTGCAGCCCATAATATTTATGGCTATACATATTGAGAAAAATTGATGTATGAAACATCTGTCTCACGTTGGTATTGATACATATACCCCTGAATTGGGGTTCGAATTGGCGCGCTGCTCTTCAGTACCTATTTGATGTTTTACGCGAGAACTGTAACGTTTTTAGTTATTACCAAGAAGTTAAATTGAAGAATAAACTCGGCGTAACGAACTGTGTGTTATATTGTGTACAAATTTTTAATATATTGTATAAAAAAATGCTTGTTTAGTAACCCGTGGTAAAACTATCCAAAATAAAAAATTCATTAAAAAATATTGGTTTGGACAACAATGATAGTATTAACTCATTACACAAAGGCAAGTATACATGATCGTTTAAAACTTTGATTTGAGTCATCATGCAATAATTGCACTCCTCGTCCATAAATTATTGTCACTTGTGGACTTAATACAGTCATGTTTATTAAAAAAAAATTTCTACGATTTGGGGGAGTGTATCACATAAATATGATACATCTTAAAAATCTACGAAGTTTTTTCTTCCAGCATATGAATTTCATTTCTTATTAAATTAATTAAAATTCTTATTATTTTCAAAAGAAAAATCACCATTATTGTTGCCAATTTGTGAACCACCCCGTTAACTTATATCTAGAGACCGGAAAAATTCGCGTGTTCATTTCGTGTTATGCTAAAATTCAAATAATTATACCGTTGTGCTGCTTCTGCTATTGGTTCACTGTTAATATGTAGGACTCTTGGCCAGTTAGATACAATCAAACAAAGAGGTATCCAACCACAAGTTACCCACTTGAGACGCCTCATAATTCAGTACCCAAAGAACGGGCGCCGTTTGCCCAAGTAGGCAGAGGATCGTGGAATCTATCCTAGAGGTCGTTGAACTCGCGAATTTTTCCAGTCTCTACTTATATCACGTGTACTGATTTACACGCACTCTTTTTTTTTTATCAGCTCTCGATGCAGAGTTATTTCTGGCTGTGAAGCCAGCGATGAGGTACGGATGAAAGGAACGAGAGAATGTGGCAACAGTTTACTATCTATCTGCTATCCTGCTATCTTCTATCTTCGCTGCGCTGTGGCCACGCGGAGAGGGGTTATTGTGTCGCGAGGAGCGATGCTTCGTCACTTCGTCACTTGGTCACTTCGTAACTCTACCTGCCGCCACGCGACACGCGCTCCCAATATCACTTCCGCTCGGCCTGATTCACCGCGCGGCTGCCATCCCCGAGGCCCGTGCTGCAATGGCATGCAAGCGGAGACGGATTACGTGAACGGCGAGCGATCGAACGAGACAAGAGTTTCTGCGATGGCACCCCGTGCAGATTATCTCGGCAACGTCGAGATCTCCTGTTCGTCTCGCTGCGTAGAAACCGAGCATTTGGTTGCCGTGGCAGCAAATGCAAGAGATGTTATCTCTAAACTATTAGCAGGGGCAGGCAATTTTCGCGAAAAGATCTGAACAATTATTAGACTGCAACAAGATATACCTGCACCTGTGGTTTCTTCCTTGTGATTGGCGGCCGTCTGCGAGAGAAGTCGTCGCCTTATTTGACCGAGCCACTCAGGACGCGTTTACTTCCGCACTGGATCACTGTGATTGGTGTTGTTACAATCGATATGACCTGGGAGAAACTCACCCAATCACGAAACACAGACGATGCTATAGTGTTTTAACTTTCATCTAGTCTCGAAATTTTTTTGCGAAATTTGCATGCCCCTAACTATTAGTTATGATAATAAAGTGGAAAAAAAAAATCGAATTATCGTGTGAGACCCCATCGGCAATGCCTTTATGTTGCAGATAGGTGCAGAGTTGCTATAATTCCGCTAGCGGATTTACTTCGATCCGATGGTTCCATCGTAATGTTCAAACGTTTACTCTTGAAACTTCTATATCGGAATAAACAATGTCTAGAGACCCGGAAATTTCGCAGATTCGTCTGGCTTCAGAGTATAATTTAAGGTAATATAGGTGTGCTCAACCCATGTTCGCTTTCCCATTGGTTGATTTCCAAGCGAGAGCATGTTTATCCTTGTTATTTGGCACTACCTGATTCGCTTACTTCTCTCCTAGCTGGACATCGTTGGCTCACGGTCATAGAGGGGCGTGTCTAGATAACTGCGGTCCAATCATGAACACAATGCGACAGTGTGGAGGTTTGCATTCTAGCTTGCGACTAAATGAATGCGTGAAATTGTCTCTAACAATGAAATGTGAAATGTGTCTCTAACAATGTCGGGTTAGCAAAAAGTCTCTCTGCACAGAAAAAAACATTTTCTGTTCTTTTACAAAAGATTCCTTTGGAAACCAGTTGCCAAGAAATGGTTTGTGATAAGTTACAAGAAAGATATTGTAACTTTGTAGAACACGTGGTTATTTTTATTTCGTATATGAAATACGTTTTCTGAGTACCTATATTTCTTACGAAAATTTGCGCATAATTTTATTTTCTAATTGTTGTTTCCTTCAAGCAGAATATTTCTTAACCATGGAAAAGATAATTTAATGTTCAATAATTGGACTTTATTTTGTTTTATTATGCTTACTTATGTGCGCAGTTAATACTGGGAGGGTATTCAGGGAACGATTTACAAATAACTTTGACTATTGGAGGTACTGGGACAACACATTAGTAGAGACCTGTAAAATTCGCGATTTCAAATCCCTAAAGGATAGACTCCATGATCCTCTATGCACTCGCGCAAATTACATCTGCTGATTGGTTACCGACTCTTAACACCTGTTGACTGGAATGACCGTGATTCGCTAATTCTTCTGTTAAAGATTTCTCATTGGCCCAGAGTCCTTCAGATAAACTGTGGCCCAATCACTGAAGCAAAATAATGTCAAAAGTATTTGGACTCTATCCTATCGCGAAATGAATCCGCGAATTTTACAGGTCTCTACACATTAGAGACCTGCAAAATTCGCGGATTCATTTCGTGATATGCTACAATTCCAATAATTATACCTTGGCGCTGCTTCTACCACTGGTTCTCTGTTAATCTGGAGGACTGAGGGCCAATTAGAGACCCTCACTCATAGAAGTGTCGAATCACAGGCCACCCGGTCGAGACGACTCACAAGTCAGCAGCCAATGAACAGGTGGCATTTGCCCGAGTGTGTAGAGTGTAGTAGAGTCTATCCTGGAGGTCACTGAACCCGCGAATTTTGCAGGTCTCCACACATAGCATAAATTCCCGGGTAAGAATCTCAACCCAGTATTACTGCGACCACTATTTTATAGTGATGCAGTTGTTTTCATGGAAATGTACAAATTTACAAATATCTGTGATTTTACATGAATATTTCTGTTCTATTTACAAAAAGAAAAATTACAGTTTGGAAGTGTGGCATCGTTGCTTTTAGTGGTTACGTCACTGGCAGCCGGCCAGACAATCACGGTGTTGAAAGAAGCATTTCCCACGGGCGTGTGTTAGTTTTTCTCATTCTTTATAACTCTGTTCCCTTGTTGGTTGATGTGAAAGTTATGTGTGTAACGAGTTGTGTAAGTAATATTGGAAAAGGAGTTTTCAAGTTACGTCCGAGAAACGGAAAATTTTATTGAAATTTTTTGGGGGAAAATGATGCTTTTAACTGGGAATAAAAAATGTTTTGGATTAATTTAAAAAAAAAAAGTGTGCAGATAATCTGTGACACGAAGAAATAAAGAAGGGCTGATACTTAAAATAAATAAAAAAAGGTTGTTTTTGAGCTGATGTTCCTTTATTGCAATCAAATTATAGAAGGAAGTTATGTAAACTCTAAAAATTATTTATCCACTAAACATCCAAGCAATGCAAAATGGCATTTAATGTCACTGACTAACCGTATAAACAGTTCTCCACATGTTACAGTGTTTCAAATGTAGCTAACATAATTAACTTATCCGCGATTTTGAACCATTTTGAAACCTAAATGTAGCATCCTTTTCAGCAAAACGAAGTTCCGAAGAACAAAGAGGCATTGCGATTACGGCAGCAAAGGCGGAAACTGAAAAATTCCGACAGTTTGTGACGTCATTCCGATACCTTATTCCGCTAACGAGTATTCAAGAACACCTATGTCGTACTGAAGTCATTCCTCTAGAGCAGCCCTTCCCAACGTTTCAGCAACTGTGTACCACTTGACCTTTTTAGAAGCGTCGGTGTACCCCTCGGCATACTTAGAGACCCGTGAAATTCGCGGGTTCAATGACCTCCAGGATAGATTCCAATATCCTCTACACACTCGGGCAAATGCCAACTGTTAATTGGCTGCTGACTTGTGAGTCGTCTCGACTGGGTGGCCTGTGATTCGACACTTCTATGAGTGAGGGTCTCTAATTGGCCATCAGTCCTCCAGATTAACAGAGAACCAATGACAGAAGCAGCACTAAGGTATAATTATTTGAATTTTAGGATAACACGAAATGAATCCGCGAAATTCACCGGTCTCTAGGCATACTTAATCTTTTAGTTTTTGACATTAATATGTAAACAATGGTAAATTTGGGAATCAAGGAAAATGGCGAACAATTAAGACGTTAATTCAAACTCAACAGTATCACAAACAAACAATTTTAGACAGCTAGTTCAAATTCAAACCAAAAATCAAGATTCATAAAAAGCAGACAGTTTTGGTCAGACACTTGTTGATGTTTGTCCATAGTACGCGCCGGCACACAGACACCCTGACATGCTTATTGCGCATGTCATAAACCTAGACTTGCCACGTACATGCTCCCGACGATATGTCGACATGCCAGCGCACCACCGATTGGTAGGGGCATGCAGATTTCGCGAAAAGATTTCGAGACTAGATGAAAGTTAAAACACTATAGCATCGTCTTTTTTTCGTGACTGGGTGAGTTTCTCCCAGATACATATCGATTGTAACAACACCAATCACAGTGATTCAGTGCGGAAGCAAACGCGTCCTGAGTGGCTCGGTCAGATAAGGCGACGACTTCTCTCGCAGACGGCCGCCAATCTCAAGTAAGAAACCACAGGTGCGGGTGTAACCTTGTTGCAGTCCAACAAGTGTTCAGATCTTTTCGCGAAAAATACCTGCTCCTACGCACTGGTAGAGACCTGCTCTGGAGGAATTGTTTCAACAGAGTGAAGCGTAGAGGCACGGAGGTCGCGCTACCTGGTCGCAATTGGGCAGGTGCTTGGTGGGCGTGGCCCGCGTGAAGGAGGAGCCTCGGAGACAGCCAATAGCAAGGGGTTTAACGACCGGCCAACAAGGTGAGAGCAGGTTCTTCGCCGCCCGCGCACGCCACCGCGCGAACAGACGTCCCGTTTATGTCGACGCCTTGTTTTCGTTGCGGCCTGGATGAGAATGAAGGGCGCTTGCATTCCGCTGCATTTGCAGTGAGACAATATTTGGCTGCAGGAACCCACAGACACAGTGACGTCATGATTCTCAGGACTGTGTACTTTCCGCGAAAAGATTTCCAGACCAGCTGTGTGATAAATAGGGCCATGCATATTTCGCGAAAAGATACCGAGGCCAGCTGAAAGTTAAAACACTGTAGCATCGTTTGTGTTTCGTGACTGGGTGAGTTTCTTTCAGGTACATGTCGATTGTTACAACACCAATCACAGTAATTCAGAGCGGAAGCAAACGCGTCCTGAGTGGCTCGGTCAAAAAGTCAACGACTTCTCTCGCAGACGGCCGCCAATCAGAATGAATAATCCGGTGGTGCGGGTATACCTTGTTGCAGTCTAATAGGCGTTCGGATGTTTTCGCGAAAATTGCCTGCCCCTAGTGATAAAACTTTGTAGCATCGTTTGTGTTCGTGGTTGGCTAGGCTTATTTCAGGTGCATGCCTACTGTAACCACACCAATCACAGCCATCCGGTGCTGAAGCAAAAACCCGTCCTGAATGGCCCGGCCAGATAGGTTAATTACCACCAATTAGGATACAAGGAAACAACCGCTAGTACGGGCATACCTTATTGCTAGAGACCCGTGAATTTCGCGGATTCAATGACCTCCAGGATAGACTCCAATATCCTCTACACACTCGGGCAAATGCCAACTGTTCATTGGCTGTTGACTTGTGAGTGGTCTCGACTGGGTGGCCTGTTATTCGACATTTCTATGAGTGAGGGTCTCTAATTGGCCCTCAGTCCTCCAGATTAACAGAGAACCAATGACAGAAGCAGCACTAAGGTATAATTATTTGAATTTTAGCATAACACGAAATGAATCCGCGAAATTCACGGGTCTCTAATAATATCTTCAAGACTTTCTATATCTTTTTGCAACCACGTATTTACAAACAGGCTCTAGTCTTTAAGCGCCGCTAGGAAATGACGTGTTACTTCACACAGGCGACTACAACTATCATGATAACCAAGCCAGTTCACAAGTGTTGACTTCAAATAGCCAAAGCTCAGTCCTATACCATGTCAAACCAAAAAAAGCTTTAACACAAGCGGTATCAAAATATTTGAAATAGCAAGATGGCGACTCCTAATCGCCCTTAAATCTCGTAGCGTTTCTGTACAGTTGTTTTATATTTCATTTAAATAAGTTCTGTTTACAGTTTATACTTTACATTAAAAATATTACAACAAAAAAAAGTGCGTTTGTTAACGTCATGTCAATTTTCTAAACAAATCTTCAAGGCTTTGTTCGTATCAGCTGCAGTTGACAGTTCTGTCCGAACTCCGTAAGCCAATGGCGGCCACGGGCTCTGAAGAGTAACAATTGAATAGCATCCATTATGCAGGGTGTCCATAAAATAATGTCCCAGTTTCTATAGGATATTATAACAGTTTAATTTAGATTATTTAAAACAAATCATCTATAAAAATTGAAAGAAAACTAACCTAGGTTTTCTTACTGTAGCCACTGCCCCTTCCAACCTTCAGGGATGCAACACAAAATGACGTTAACTAACAGTCGAAATTCATAATTACGAAACATAACTAAATGTAGCAAATTGCAGTGTAAATAGGGGACAAATATGGCAAGATAAAATAAGTTCAACATGACTTATTTCATAACTTAACCTGTTACTAGGGGCAAGCATTTCTCGCGAAAAAAAACCTGAACGTCAACTAGACTGCAACAAGGTATACCCGCATCAGCGGTTTCTTCCTTGTGATTGGCGGACGTCTGCGAGAGAAGTCGTCGATTTGTTTTACTGAGCCACTCAGGACGCGTTTGATTCCGCACTGACTTCATGTGATTGATGTTGTAACAATCGACATGTAGGCTACCTACCTGAAAGAAACTCACCCAATCACGGAACACAGACGGTGCTACATTGTTTTGACTTTCAGCTAGTCTCGAAATCTTTTCGCGAAATATGCATGCCCCTATGTAATTACACTAATTACATTACATAAAAAGATTAGCAGCATCCCCTTCTGATTCTTTTGCTGTTTGTGTCGATGGATAGATATTTCAAAATAAAAATTGCAACAAAATATATATTTTTTTTTTTCAAATTCTAGATTGTGGGGTACGTTCTCCATGACGGTATCATGGATACCTTCATGAACTGAATATGAACTAGTTTTGCTGCTTGTTTTTTTATTATTAAACATGTAAATTTGTGATTTTTTTTCTACTTCAACTGAACGAAGGATCCCTCGTATTTTCAGATAACTATATCTTCGAAGAAACGACGCCATTGTGAACAAGAAAAACATTTCCGTGGACGCAAGAAGTGTGAGTATCTATTTGTTTTCCTTTAACAATTTTTTTTAAGGTTTTGTTAACACTGATGGTTCTTAAGAGTTTATGTTCGAAGTAAGCAAACTGATTATCCATAAATTAACACATTTATCATTGGCATAGCGAGTGGAGAAGGATGTGAAGGGAGGGGGCAAAGTAAGCTCTTCCCGAAGAGAAAAAATAAGAACGTGCTTAAAGTTTTTTTTTGTGACAAACAGTGCAAATGATGTATTCTGAATGTCCACAAAAAAGTTATCAAATCATTTTCCTATTGCAATAATCATGCAATAATCGAAGTACATATTGAGAGTTGTGTTCTCATCTGGCACAGGAGATAACACAACACGTAACATGCTTACAGAGCGGGTAGTCGGATGCAAACGTTATGCTATTCTTTCTCTGAAATCTGTTGTGTCCGGGATTCCGGGAGGATAGACATATATCGACAAGATTATTTCTTTATATTCTTTTTATTGTATTTAGTTCATTTAAGCATACGTTTTAAGACGTTTATAAAGATAGTACGTAGTTGTTATGATTCAGTGGAAAGGGTAGCTACATGCGCACTTAGCCGGCTGATGCGTAGCGAATGTTTGTAATCTGAAAACGTCAGCGGGCATGTACACAGAACTGTTTGTGGGACTCTGTAAGCTGTACCAACCGAGGATGATTGTGCGTCGCTGCTGACCTCTGGAAGCCGGAGGGCCTCGTGACCGGACGCCTTAGGGCGTTGCTGGCGGTGGACTGATGGGAGAGACGCTGGGAACAGCGAGCAGAGGAGGCTAGGCTCTCGGGGGGAGCGGATGTCTAGAAGGGGGAGCTGAATTGTTGCCCCTTGGAAGGGCAGCCCTTCAGGATTTTTCTGACAATAGTGTTTTTGAAAGGTTGTCTAAATTGTTGCCCCTTGGATGGGCAGCCCTTCAGGATTTTTCAGACAGTGGTTAGGTTAGGTTAGGTTAGGTTAGGTCACTTTAAAAACTAACCACTGTCAGAAAAATCCTGAAGGGCTGCCCTTCCAAGGGGCAACAATTCAGACAACCTTTCAAAAACACAACTGTTAAAGATATCCTGATGGCTGCCCTTCCAAGGGGCAACAATTCAGGATTATAAAATTACGAAAATAGGCACATTTTAAGATACTGGAAGGGCTGCCCGTCCAGTCGCTTTACAAACTAACCACTGTCAGAAAAATCCTGAAGGGGCAACAATTCAGACAACCTTTCAAAAACAGTACTGTTAGAAAAATCCTGATGGGCTGCCCTTCCAAGGGCAAGTTTTCAGGATTATTTAAACACTTAGAGAAACATGTTTTCAGAAATTGGATGGGCTGCCCTTCCAGTCGCTGTACAAACAAACCATTGCCAGAAAAATCCTGAAGGGCTGCCCTTCCAAGGGGCAGCATTTCAGTCGCCTCGTCTAGAATGTAATTATGGTTGTAGCTGACTTGTATGTAAATGAAGTGTAGAGTTGGGAGCACGAGTAAAAGTGATCCACAGATTCATGGAGTTCCTTCTTGGGGTACCTATCCCTTAATTTTGGCTATCAGCGAGTGTACCACTTGGCACTCGAACCCACCTAGGCCCGACTGCACAGTAATATGTAGACGGGCGCAACAAATCCATCGCTTCTGTTCGTCCTTTATCCTTCAAAAGGGCCCTAAATTTTTCATATTTACATCAAAACATTGACAAACCCATACTTTCTACGGACAGACGGATAAAATTATAGCCTCCAAATTCTGCAATATTTTGCCTGTCAAACCATATTATATTATGAGGTTTTTAATTTTTTTATTGTTAAGCTATTTCAACGGTTATTTTTTAACTTACAACTGAACACATTTTTAAGATTTATTTTTGAAACAAAAACCATCCAAGTCACAAAAGTGTGATTAGCTATGAATAGTTACTTGTAAATGTTTAAATAAGTATATACCAGAGAGTAAAAAATAGTTAAATGAATAATTATAAGTGCATATACCTACTTACAAGAATGTCGGAAGTGTTTTTATACAATCAATTTTTTTTTTTTCAAAAATGTAAGTTTTCGCGACAGTTGGCAGCATCTAAATGGAAACATAACATAATGGACCTGCGGAGAGGTGAAAACAAGGGGGAGGGGGGGGGGCATTGGTCTGCATAATTACGTGGTAATCGGGTGAAGCCGATTTCTTATCAGCTCATGGTCTGTGCCATGTCAGACGCCCAACGCATTGGCTGAGGCATAGTATTTGCATTGAGGAAGCAGTTTTAAATGTCTGTATTTTATGGAAGTGACTGTTTAACGACAGATATTCAAATTCATTCTTACTAACCATCATAACACGCGGTTCAACAACATTCTCGTAATGTTTTGTACATGACAATATAGGGATGACAAGGTAGAAAGTGACTAACTACATCACTCCATGCCATTTTCCTAATGATAGATATAAATGACTTACTGTTACCTCTACATTATATAAATATCATAGCAAAAAACATAGGTTTTATGATTCCAAAGTGCTTTGCTCACCTGATTGTCAAACTAATCTAACTTTACAAGTGGTATTTTATGTAAAATGCATACATGCCAGCATATAAAAGGAAAAATGCATGCCTTCTAGTTAGTTGGCAGCATCCAAAAGGAAAAATATGTGCCTTCTAGTTAGTTGTCAGCATATAAAAGGAAAAATGCATGCCTTCTAGTTAGTTGGCAGCATCCAAAAGGAAAAATGTGTGCGTTCTAGTCAGTTGGCAGCATATAAAAGGGAAAAGGCATGCCTTATAGTTAGAGACCGGAAAAATTCGCAAATTAATTTCGCGATAGGCTAAAATACAAATAGTTATACCTCAATGCAGTCTCTGTTGTTGGCTCACAACTCACCTAGATGACTCTGGGCCAATGAGAAACATCCAACCAAAGCTGTATCGAATCACAGGCTGCTAAGTTGGGACGTCTCACAAGACAGCAGCCAATGAGTGAGTCACATTTGACCGAGTGTAAGTAGAACAATGGAGTTCATCTTACAGGTCATTGAACCCGCGAATTTTTCCGGTCCCTACTTATAGTTAGTTGGCAGCATACAAAAGGAAAAATGTGTGCCTTCTAGTTAGTTATCAGCATATAAAAGAAAAAATACACGCCTTCCAGTTAGTTGGCAGCATCCAAAAGGAAAAATGTGTGCCTTCTAGTTAGTTGTCAGCATATGAAAGGAAAAAATGCATGCCTTCTAGTTAGTTGGCAGCATCCAAAAGGAAAAATGTGTGCCTTCTAGTTAGTTGTCAGCATATGAAAGGAAAAAATGCATGCCTTCTAGTTAGTTGGCAGCATCCAAAAGGAAAAATGTGTGCCTTCTAGTTAGTTGTCAGCATATAAAAGGAAAAATGCATGACTTCTAGTTAGTTGGCAGCATCCAAAAGGAAAAAAAAATATGTGACGGATGTGCGGAGAGTTGTATATTCATCGGCCAGGTGACGAACGGGTGACAAAAGGCTGCAAAGGATCATTTTGAGTCAGCCGTGAATTCATTTCGCGATAGGCTAAAATACAAATAGTTATACCTCAGTGCCGCCTCTGCTATTGGCTCAAAACTCACCTGGATGACTCTGGGCCAGTGAGAAACACCCGACCAAAGCTTTATCGAATCACAGTCTGCTACGATGGGACGTCTCACAAGACAGCAGCCAATGAGTGGGTGACATTTAACCGAGTGTACGTATAACTATGGAGTTCATCCTAGAGGTCATTGAACCCGCGATTTTTTCTGGTCCCTACCAATTGGTTGGTTTGTCCCGTGGCGCAGGTACCGTCATGGTCCGGCTGCTGCTGTGGCTGTTGAGGCGCGTGCGCCGATTCGTCCGCCGCCGTCCAATGACGAGCTTCCTAATGCTGAGCCTCTTGCTATTGGCGCTGCACGGAACGTCGGTGCACCCCGACTGGAACACGGGCGTCGAGAAGCAGCCCAAGCCAGACCGCTTCACCACTCCGGCGACCAATCAGCACTCAGGGTGAGCTTGGACGTGCCTTTCAGGCCCGCTGCACAGTGACACAGTGACACAGTGACACAGTGTCACAGGGACGTGACAAGTCGAATAAAAAAAAATTGGTTGTCTGTAATGTCGGTTTACGGACGATAGTTTAACGTGACAACGTCATAACAAAACATTGATGAAATTATTGCATACTTTTATGAATAAAATTGAATCATTTTTATTTTAATAATAAAAGAATAAATACTTGAAATTATACTAGTAATCAGATTTTTAAAATGAAAGAATAATTAACCTTTATTGCCGAAATTGTTGTTGTAATAAGCAATGAAAGCCACATTAACTTTTCACTTCACTTTATAAACAGTCGAGTGGAAGAGAGATAGATGCGGCGCAAGCGTACAATGAGCATAATGGGACACAGCGTAACGGAACAACGTGCGTAACGGGACAGTTTCATGCGTGCAGCCGGCGTTCATCAATTTATTAGACGTTGTCACGTCAAAAAATTAAATCAAACATACTCGAAGCAACATTTAACGTATTTAAACGTACCAAAACATAACAAGTGTTTATGAGTTGTGTGATTTTATTTTGTGCGTATTTTCGATGTTCTGTGTTTTAATTTATTGTTTCCGAGTTTCTTGTTTGAAGGTATGTGTTTCTAAGTTGTGAGTATATAAGTCGTTGGTTCTTGAGTAGAGGCAAGATTATATAATGAATAGCGAATCAAAAACCGAAATAACAGCGAAGTTAAGTCACTACACCTCCAAACACCGAAATGGAAGTCATTACACTTCCAAATACCGAAATAGAAGTAACTAACACTGCATAACACCGAAATGCAGTGTAATTCAGCTCAATTACCTAACTGTAGCTATAAAAATATAAAATTAATTTCAAAAATCTTAGGTTTAGGTTCTTATTTGAAAGCCTAAAATGTTACGCATGAAGTAAAAAACAATATATATTTTTTTGTTTCTATGTTTATTCAAAGTAAAGTAAATAAAAACAGTCTTTAGATGACACCATACAGTCATGAGTAAAGACCTATAGAGATACATCACAAGAAAATGTACGTGTATAACGATTTTGAATTTTTAATTTTTCAATTTTTGAATTGAAATATTTAGTTGAAATTAGTTTAACTGACTCATCAATAAATGTAGTGGTATTGTTTAATGTGCACATTTGAAGTGTCTTACCACGCGTTGTTAAAGCAGTTGATCAATGACATGTACTTATTATTGCTCAGCTCTGGGCGTGTGTTCCGAGGTGTGTGTTCCGAACCGTGTGAATCGAGCCGTGTGTTCCGACCTGTGTGTTCCGACCTGTGTGTTCCGACCTGTGTGTTTCGAGCTGTGAGTTCCGATCTGTGTGTTCCGAGCTGTGTGTTCCGAGACGTGTGTTCCCACCTGTGTGTTCCGACCTGTGTGTTCCCACCTGTGTGTTTCCACCTGTGTGTTCCGAGCTGTGTGTTCCGAGCTGTGTGTTCCGAGCCGTGTGTTCCCACCTGTGTGTTCCGAGCTGTGTGTTCCGAGCCGTGTGTTCCCACCTGTGTGTTCCGAGCTGTGTGTTCCGAGCCGTGTGTTCCCACCTGTGTGTTTCCACCTGTGTGTTCCGAGCTGTGTGTTCCGAGCTGTGTGTTCCGAGCCGTGTGTTCCCACCTGTGTGTTCCGAGCTGTGTGTTCCGAGCCGTGTGTTCCCACCTGTGTGTTCCGACCTGTGTGTTCCCACCTGTGTGTTCCGAGCTGTGTGTATCGAGCTGTGTGTCCTCAGAGCCGTGTGTATCGAGCCGTGTGTGTCGAGCCGCGTGTTGCCCGCAGACACATGACGCCGCTGTGGCTGGAGATGCAGCTGGTGGCGCCCAGCAAGCGGCCCTGGGGACGCTACTGGGGGTGGCGCTGCCGCGCGGCTCGCTGCGAGCGCTACCTGGTGGCCTCGTCGCCGCGGCCCGCCGCCTCGCTGACCTCCTGCCTGATGACCTGCGGCGCGGTGCCCTTCTGGCCGCGTCCCTCCGGCCGCGCGGCGCTCGGCTCGGCGCACGCCAGGTCGCGCCGTCCGCCCTGGTTGGGTGGGCCTAGGGACTGGACAAACTCGCGGTTTCGATGACCTCCAGGACAGACTCCACGATCCTCTATGTACCACGACAAATTACACTTGCTGATCGGTAGAGACCCGCAAATTTCGCGGATTCATTTAGTCGCAAGCTAGAATGCAAACATACACACTGTCGCACTGTGTTCATGATTGGCCCGCAGTTATCTGGACACGCCCCTCTACGACCGTGAGCCAACGATGTCCAGCTAGGAGAGAAGTAAGCAAATCAGGTAGTGCCAAATAACAAGGATAAAAATGTTCTCGCTAAGAAATCAACCAATGGGAAAGTAAACATGGGTCGAGCACACCTATAACTTTGAATTCTATCCTGAGGCCAGAAGAATCCGCGATATATCCGGGTCTCTACTGATTGGCTACTAATCCGTGACGCCTGTCAACTGGAATGCTTAGTGATTCGGTGTTGTTTTTTTGTTGAGTGTTCTTCATTGGCTCAGGGTCATTCAGGTAAACTGTGGTCCAATCACTGAAGCAGCATGAAGTTGAATTAGTTATGGATTTTAGCCGATCGCGAGATGAATCCGCGAATTTTTCCGGTCTCTAGGTATGCCTCGTACTTGGTGGTGGTGCTCTGATCGCTTGGAGCAGGCTCCAAGGGTTCCCTAGCCCGATGCGGAGTCGACGTGGTGAGCGACTACACAGCTCCGGTGCTAGCCTGGACAGCTAGGCCTCCACCGGACCACGGGTCCACTGGGTCCCAGCGTGATGTAGGCGCCAGCAATGCTGACAAAGTCCTAGGGCGGGATTCGTAGTCGAAGGCTTGTTTGGCGAATAAGTAACACTTTATGAAGCAGTGCTTATTCTTCAAGTAGTACTTATTCCAGCAATGAATTCATAAACCTATACTTGACAAAGTAATACTTGAACAAGCACTACTTACCTATATTGGCCATGCTGTACTTGATGAAGTATCTCAAAAAGTAAAGGACGAATTTTGTGTCAACGTAACGCAAGCAAATATACTGCTGTAAATACATAGTTTACCTGTTTGAAAATAAAAATGCCCACGTTTCAAACCATATATGCGATTAAAATAATGAAATTAATACGTAAGATGATATTTATACTTTATTTGATAGTGAACTTGAATAACATAAATATGAACATGTATTAAAAACGAAATTTACAACTACATAAATATGTTTTGAATGTTTGTGTTGTTAAATTATGTTGGCCATCTTGTGTCTGTGATCTATACCTAAGCGGGTGAAGTTAGCCACGTGGTAGCGAAACAACATGCTAGCTGCAGAAGAGGTTATGTACGTAGCCTCTATTGTTTACAAAACTAAGCGGCAACGATTTGTTTCGTTTCTTTTCCCCAAATTGAATTTCTTTACTCTCAATTTTAATTTAATACATGGAAAAATTAACGGGAACTAATAACTTACATAACCTATTCCTTACAACAAACAAATCCGTACCAGTACTTGAGTCACCTACATAGCCGACTTCATGAAGTATTACTTATATCAATGAATAAGCATGGCTTATTTGATTATGAATACTTGCGAAACAAGGCTAACTTATTTCATGACTGTGAATTCGTATTGAGCAGTACTTATTTGACGCAGTGCTTCGTGAAGTATTACTTGAATTAGTCCTAATAAGCAGTGCTTTTTTTGTTCGCTATGAATTTAATGCCATACTTAAGCATGCATATAAGCAGTACTTTTTTCAAGTATTGCTTAGCCTATATCACCACTATGAATTCCGCCCTTAAGGCTCAGGACACAGCCAACTGTCTGGTTAGCTGAGTGAGTCAGGGGGCTGAGATTGTGACTATGCTGTATGGCCTCTGGTCATAAGGTGAAGCTCTAACACCTTCCTGATCAAAGGAGGGAGTAATCCCATGACAGGTTGGTCTAAATTTTTACTTGCTCTGGAAGTTTCCAAACTGTTCTGTAAGCCGACTCCCGATCTGCTCTTAAGGGCGCATATTTGGGAGGAGTGGTGGAGGTGCCATGAGTAAGAAAACAGTTGTTCGGCTCGGGAACCGTTCACGAGCGCATCGTGCTGAACAGATACTGGACAACACGGCTGTCAACTACAAGACAGTTTCAACAGTAACAAGTAGATGCAGGCAGACAACAAAATCTGGACAGCAGCTGATTTCAGGGCTTGTTCGCTGCGAGTTCTTGTTTTCGGTTTTTTCTTTCTTAATTTGCCTTCTTAAATTTTTCCCACTACAAACAGTGCAAAACTGCAATGGTGTACGTCCAAGAAATTGTGTTAAATCAAAATTCCCTGTTGCATGAATCACTTAAATGACACTCAGGTCGGGTTCATAAACAATGCAATGAACGCAACGAACGCATCTCGCAATCACTGCAAGAAAATCACAGTCGTTTATAAAGCAATGGCGTCACCAACCCTCAAGCTTGGAATTATTGTGCAATATTAGAAAATGAATTTCGTCCCTGGGCCTTTTTTTGAAGTGAAACTTCTTTGGGGCACGATGAGAGCAAAATTTCATGGCAAATTTTTATGCAATATTTCTGATGTGAAAATTACAGAGAATAGCTACTTGGCCAAAGAGATATAAAGAGAACACTATGCTATATACGTTACTGGGCTCGTTTTCGTTATCCTCTTTGTACGATGATTCATTCCCCGCCAAAAAATAAAATAGAACCGAGAGATATAGATACAAATGCATTAGTAAACTTACCCACTATAGAATAAAACAAAAAAAAATAGTGTTAGAATATGCTAATGTGTAATACACATTCATAAAAAATTTGAAGTTCATTTTGTAAATGAATATTGTTTCTACTATCCTGATATTTTACGTATGACTACCTTACACTCAAAAAATCTCAAAAAAAATTTTAAACGTAGCTTTTATTTGTAACAAGGGTGGAGGGAGACTAAAATTCTCTATTTATTATTTAATTTATTTTAAATAACTACTTTTATCATTCATTTTTAAAATATATATATATTTATTTTGCACTGTGGTCGTTTAATCTGTTATTTTACAAAAAAATATATATATATATATCAGTGCGTGGCCTGCACATACATTATAAATCCCACTTAAATAATCCCTTCGTATGGTAAAAATCAGATATTAAATAATTCACTTCAGCAATGAAACACATTCGGGGTTTATCATTGTAAGAAACCTGGTGACAAAGATCCTGCAAAAAGGTTTTACAGTGGTCAGGCTCTCTACTACATGCCCCTCCTCCTGAATGTTGAACTTCAGCTACGCTGTGATGAAGTGCCACACTGGTTGTAACGGACAACTGAATGCTCCTGCAGGTTCGCCGTCGACAATCTGCAGATGAGGAAGCCCGAAGCCGCCTCGAAGGAGGTCCTCCGGATGCTGATGAAGGCCGGGGAGGTGTTCCGGAGGAACGTGCGCCAGCTGCTGCCACAGAAGCCCACGGAGGCCGCCGAGAGCAGCGCCGGGTGCGCCGACAACCTGGTGGACGGCCTGCTCGTCACCCTCAAGGTCACGCGCCAGAAGGACACGCGCCTCACGCTGGGCGCCAGCGAGCGGTACTCGCTGCACGTGTCGCGTGCCAACGGCTCTGTGCACGCGCTGGTGCACGCGGCCACCTTCTTCGGCGCGCGC
Organism: Bacillus rossius redtenbacheri; assembly: GCF_032445375.1. NCBI lineage: Eukaryota > Metazoa > Arthropoda > Insecta > Phasmatodea > Bacillidae > Bacillus > Bacillus rossius. The sequence goes on along the minus strand of NC_086331.1, from coordinate 5,133,561 downwards.
CACGGCCTGGAGACTCTGGCGCAGCTCGTGTGGGCCGACGAGGGCTGCAGCGACGGCAGGCCAGTGCTGCCAACTTCGGGGGGAATGAGAGAAAACAAAAGAGGCCATCTTGGTTTCAACAGATTTTTAATTCACAATTTTTCATCTTTCATTATTCAAGATCTCTTTCCATAAAGGCACACCAATAGACTATTTTACACTTAAAAATAATAAATATGCTTGATATATATAAAATTCTCAACCCGCAATAATTTCGCAGCTGAAATCTTTTCTTTAACACAGTCATTGGCATATTCAGACATGCGTGTCTTAACAAGTTCAAACGTTCGATAGTAAATTGTAATAAATTATTATTACCAAAAAAACTCTGGACTCCAAGATTGCATATTTTGGTTTTTATCTTTCCCCCTTCAATGCTTTTATACATTAGACAAACTGAGACATGTGATTGTACATTTTGGTTAACGACTTGAACCCTCATTAACAATTTAAAAAATTGTGGAAGTACTTATGTACACACATTAAAAATTATACTTCTTTTTGATTTAATATGTTAAACTCTCTAGCATCATTATCATCATCCATCATCATAATTGTCTACCTGCCACCTTCTGCCATTGGTTACGATGATGAAAGAAATTTCCTGAGGCACCAACTAGCTTATTAAGTGGGTCATGTGTGCTGGCTCACACATTTGTTGAGATTCTTTATTTGGGGCGTGAGGTTACCATTTGACCAGCAGATGCAGGTGATGATCAGGCAGAGGTACCCTCAGCTGTTTTAGCCACCAGGGATGCTATATTGACCTTGACTCCATGCTACTAAGAGAACGGTAGTCATTCTGGTACGATTGCCTTTAAATACACATTTCACTAGTACATGGCGAGACTGGGAACAAGGCTTGATTAAGTCCAGAGCCGAGGCTCGTTGTGGCACTTCATGAGTGGTCACGAAGTGATGACTACGGATATGTAGTTATGAAGGTTCTTACATATGGGCCCTCTGGCCTTAGCGTAAACTATAGACTATTACTGCAATGCCTCATTGAACTGAAACATTTATCCTGGATACACGGCCGGTAAACATACACAAAAGTTACACTGCTACACACGTAGCATGGCCATCCCCTAATGTTCGAACACACAGAACAAATACAATTAACCTTATAAGTACCCTTGATCTCGGCGCGACGCAAGTACAAAAGCACCACTTAGCAAGTGAGGACAACATTACTGAATTAGCATACACTTCAGGGGTGGCACATGCCCTTAAACTCATATAACATGTCACGTGGACGAACAACAAGCAGGCCTCGAAAGCCAGTGAGCGTTAATTGAAAAGAATGTTTTTTACACATGTCACCTAACCGGTGGCCCAGCGCAGGCGAAGATGCAAAAGTCAAGCCGACTAAATTTCATTACTTGAGATCTGGGTCGCATCCTATGCCTAGACTAAAATGCTAAATTAAATGTAATGCAAAAACTCTGACATGGGCCTTCTTTGTTGGCACTTAACCCACCGCCCATCTGCCGTGAATCAGCTCGGCATGGAACATTGGCTCCGAGAGGTCGAAGCAAGGGATCGAGAGTATTGGGATGAGGGTTGACGAGAAGGCAGAGAACGCGCAGTGAGCAATGGGAATTAGATGCTGAACTCTTTTAACTTTAAATAGTGGCAGTGAACAATGAATAATAGTTATATAGAATCATAGTTGTGTAGTTAAGGCATGTGTGGGCCTAAATACCACTCCGCCTTAGGCATAAAGACAGGACAGAAGCGGCAAGGTTAACGATTGACGAAGTGTGGAAGATGGCCCAGCCGAACGAAAATGGAACCCTGAGATGAGACCTCTACAGATTCCTTTGTGAGCACAGGAGTTGGCACTGATGTGTTAAGTCCCATGTGTGGCACACATTTAGGTTACACAGCCATGAGTTCAGGCCAGCCATGGTGCCTGAAGTAGTATTCGGAAACATATGCTATTGTAGAGATGACACCAGAGAACAAAGGCTGGTGGGCTAAGCAGGGGGATACGCGCCTGGTCTGCTTGAAGGGTGTTCACGAACTGACTGAGGCAGTTACCGAGAAAACATGCTGTGTGAAAAAGGAATACTCAAGCCCAGTTTTCAGCCTAGTGGCATCAGTATAGACAAAAATTATTAATTAAATCAAAATAAATAGAATGTAAACATTATACATCAATTGTATAGTTTGAATTATGACAGCATTAATAAGAATTAAAATAACAGCATGAGGAGTAAACAACACTGGTCAATTGCTGCTCGGGTGACAATCGATATGCCGGCGGCAGCTGGGCTTCGTGGCGTTGCACTTGCTTGCCCTGCACAGTGCTGGGGCGCGTTTGGGTCGCACGTGCAGGAACACCCGCTCTGGTGAGGTGGCGATGTGCCGTAGCGGTCTTTGTGGATTGGAGGAGCAGCGACAGTTGGCATCATAATCATTATCACCATCATAAATCAATCAACTTTGTATGAAATTTCCTCATGTTTAATTTTAGAAATATATAATTATATAAGTCACCTTTTCTTAAAGTAAACTCGTGGGAGAATTGTATTGAAAGGTGCACTGCTGCGACAGGCTGAACGTGCTGAGCGACGTGAGCATGCGGGACGAGCCCAAGTTCCCGCACCGCGGCCTCATGGTGGATTCGGGCCGCAACTTCCTGCCCGTCCGCTCGCTGCTCACCACGCTGGACGCCATGGCCGCTTCCAAGCTCAACACCTTCCACTGGCGCCTGTCCGACGCGCACAGCTTCCCGTTCGACACACCGCGCTGGCCTCGCATGGCGCGCCACGGCGCCTACTCCCCTCGCCACGTGTACTCGCCTCGTGACGTGGCCCGTGTGGTCGAGCACGCCCAGGTCAGTGCCAGTTCCCCCAGTCAAGGTCTCTCCAGCTTGCAGGTTCAAATAGCATCTGTGCTGAATCTTTTGGTTTGACATGGCATAAGACACAGCTTTGGCTACTTGTTGAAGTCAACACTCGTGAACTGATGTGATTATCATGATAGTTGTAGTCCCCCTCCCCCAACCATCGTGCAATAATAAGTTATTTCCTCGTAGTGCTTACAGATTAGAGCCTGTTAGTAAATATGTGGTTTCAACGTAGGTATAGAAGGTCTGGCACATATGATTTATGCCTTGACATGCCAAAAATTGGGATAAATAGTTCAAAATTTTAATTATAGCCAAAAAATGGAAAAATGCATGATGGCGAAGCCTAATTCTCCTTAACATCATTTCATACCCTAAGTTTGCAGACAAAAAATTGTTGCACAATAATGTTAGCTGATATTTGACAACAAACATAGCACACAAAAATAACCTCACAAAGTTTTAAGCAAGAGGAAACTCGATAAAATTTGTTATGGTAACAATAAAAATTTTTTTAAAATAATCAAAAATTTGCTATAAAAAAAAATAAGTACGTAAACTTTAGCTTGTGTTTCCAACAAACAAATGTCACAAACATAATTATCATGAAATATTTTCACATATAATTTTATGTGATTGTTATCAAATAAATCAGTTGACATCTTAATTCATTTTAATGACACATTACTTTTCCGTTGTGTTAGGTTGTTGATGTGGCTATCTTAATTCCCTATTCATTTTAAACAAACCAGCCCCTATATAGACCCATTATTTTTTAATGTGTAAACATCTTGGCACTCAGTACACAGCATTTAATAAGAGAAATTTCATGAAAATGGAACAAAAATGCGAGCCAACGTGCTGTGTCTGCGCAGAAGTCTCAGAATCCTTTAAAAGATGGTGAATACATGTGTAGCAACATCAACCTGTATATGGTCACTTTGGTAAGTATTAGGGTACAACCCAAACGTATTGGTGAGCCAAATGATAGTGAAACTACCCTGAAATATTTTTGGTGAACTACAATAGTAATGGTACAGTGTTATCTTTAAACTGTTACAACATATATAATTGAAATTGGAACATTCTATCATGTATGTATGTATGTATGAAAAAACTGCTTGGAAGTTATAGTAAAAACTAGTTAGTTATATTCCACAAAGTTTCTGTTATAAGACTGTTGAACGGCTGACAATCCTGCCAAGGTGCTCGGCATACGCGTGTTGCTGGAGGTGAGTGCCCCGGGCCATGCGACCGCCGGCTGGCAATGGGGCCCACGAGCTGGCCTGGGAAACCTCACCGTGTGCGCAAGCAACAATGACATCTGTAGCAACCCACCATGTGGTCAGCTCAATCCCGTCAACGACCACACCTACCGTGTGCTGGGAGACCTGTATGCCGATCTGGTGGACATCAGCATGCCAACAGACATGTTCCACATGGGTGGAGACGAGGTGAGACATCATGAATCACCACACACAGAGCCAGAAGTATTTACCTATTTTACCTGATTGAAACACAATATGATTTCAACATCATAAAATATATCTAAACCCTTTGTTCTGAATGGAAATTATTATTATTTTTTTTACCTGCCAGTCGATACTACAATTGAAAAGTAAAGTAAGAGGGTACTGAGCATTTTTAAAACCAACACAATGATCCATTTGAAGCCATCCTGAATCACCACCTGCTTCTTGCACAAATCGGCATCGAAAACAAACACAGAATTGGCTTTCGCTTCGACAGGTGGCATCACATCTGCATTGTTATTAAATGGATTATTTCTTGTGGAAGAAGGCAGGTGAAAATAAGGCATAGGATTCATTCAGTAATAAGCAGACTACCCGTGAAACTTTATATTACTGGCTACAGATTTTGCAGGCTGGGAAATAAATTTGCTAAAGATTAGCTTGCGGCGATGTGGAAATTAATTATTTGGACACATCTTACTAGGATCACATTTCATAAACGAAAGAAACAATCTAGCAGATAGGCATAGGGCAGATGAAAATGTTTAAGAAAATCTCTAAAGACTCATCTATTAACTTTGGACAAAATGTAGTAGCATGGTTGGTTCCTAAAATTGCACCCATGTGTGTTTTAACAGTATTTCTATAATATTATAGGCCCCTTCCGGGAGGGGTGCTCTCAGAATGGTTAATCTGATTGCCGTAACAAAAGGGATAAACAACAGTGCTGTAACAAGTAAACGAGGGATTTCCAAAAACGATTGTTACCAGAACAATTTATTAAATAATTTATCCAGGGCGATCAACAACTGCCAAAGTTCATTACATATGTTCAAACATGGGAATTTCATATTAATATGCTTTCCAAGACCAAGTTATTGACAAGAGCATACTCCATCATGATCTCAAGTATGTGTAAAGTTATTTTATTAACACGTTACTGTCCCTCGTCGTTAAATATGTTCCTTTATCAATACAGATTAGAAATTCACACTAAATATTGAGGGTTACAAATTTGAGAATCACACTCAGTCTCATTGGACACACGCGGCAGAAAGCCCCATATTACACAAAGCGAGCCATCTTAAATGATCCTCAAAGCACAAGCATACAAATGTGGTTAACACGCCGTACATCATAAATTTGCACTTAAAATAGTTATAAAAAAAAGGAAAGACTTGGTAAAGAACAAACAGAGAATGTGCGCACATTAATTACACAAAGAATAAAAAGTGATAAGCTTCGCTGCCAACGCTGGGACTAACATTCCTATCCTAGCGGGTAAATAACAGAGCCCTCACGAAAATTGTCTCGCAGTGTGCGAACCACAAATACATCTCGCTAGTCACGGTTGACTAAGGGAGGAAAAGCTCTAAGAATTACTCAAAACAGAATTTAGAAGGTGGCAGCCGAGTCAATGATATAAAAAAATAAACTAGTAAAGAAAATTTAAAACATTTACGTTAAAATACCGGGGGCGGCCACCGCGCCCCATCAGAAATCACTCAAAGTCAATATCAACCGTACCTTATCAGCGAGAGCAAAAGAGTGTTGATCGGTCGGAGTCCCAGCGTCGGAACAGGAAGAGGAAGGGGGAACAAGCCCTTATAAAAACTACCCAGGTGGCGCTAGCATCGTCAGCCGCCGACCGAAGAAACGGAAAGAGGGGAGCGGGAGGGGAGGGGTTTCAAGCAAATGCTAATGGAGGGAAAGAGCGGGAGGGAAGGCCGTGTGCACGGGCGCCCATGCAGCGCGTTACAACTCCCCACCCCTAAACTGCTGCTACGCAGAGCCCAGAAAACTGAACAGAAGTGTGGTAGGCATTTTCTTCGGAATTCAGATGTCTTGCTCGGAGAAGAGGTCTGGACGAGTGCAGAGAAGATTCGCGACGACGGCGTGCGGCCACACCGAGGAGATGAGACGCGCCGCAGGAAGCAATTCAGCAGCGGAGACCAGCCGCCCGGGCGACCGGGCGCAGGCCGAAAGCTCATGCCAGGGAGCGGAATCCAGGAATGCCTCCAGCAGGGCGCCACACTGTGAATCGCCCCTCCAATCCAGCATAACCGGAGGGAGGGGCCTCTCAAAAGGCAGATGCACGTGGAGGGGCCCTGATCTAGCCTCACGTCAACCTGTCCAGCAGCAGATTGTTCGGCTGAAGTAGCAGCAACACGACGAGCTACGGAAGCCCTTCAGCCCCGGAAGAGCGAGGTAGAGGAGTCAGGCCGATGATGTCCTCTGCTCAGAGCAAAGAGTGCGGCCTCAACCAAGGCTGGCCAGACCTCGGGAAGGTACTCCAGTATCCCAAACAGACGCGATGACGATCGCTGCCAGCAACGAGCCTGGCAAGCAGGCAGCAGTGGGGCGGGGAGCAAAACGATATGGAGGAAGCGACGATCTCGATGACGAACGAGGCGGTGAACAGGCGATCACCGCCGATGAGGCGCCCCCATGCACAGCCAAGTCAGAGGAACGGAAAGGGAAGACAGGGCGCGCCCACAGCTGAAAAAACACACAAACTTCGCCGGCAGCAAACAACGCCCCAAGGCAATCCTAGAATATTAGAAACTACTCTAAAAAAAACTAAGGGTGGTATTCCAAAACATTCAGGTAAGGTAGCGAATAAGCACTACCTTGTTGGGATACAACTGTAACCTATCTCGCAGACTGTATTCCAGAACGCATCCCAATCCAATTCCTGTTAGGAAACGAAAAAGAAACTGTTTTAATAAACTGTGCCCTGTACGAGGCTAGAAACTGATTGCAATACATTCTAGCGGATGTTTGGCAACCATCGATGGATTTGCTACGCCAAAATCCTACAGATAGCAGCACTATCGTGCGAATTAATTGGCGTAATTTTAATTTTCTCAGGTAATTTTAAAGTTCTTGATTATTTGTTTTTATGACCATTTAAGTATTCAAATATATTCCAGAATAGTTTTTGCTATTATAGTTTTATTTGACACACTAGGTAATTTTAAAGTTGCTGATTATTTGTTTTTATGACCATTAAAGTAATCAAATATATTTCAGAATAGTTTTTGCTATTATAAAGTTTTATTTGACACACTAAAACACATTATACATCCCCCGATTATAATTAAAATGACTATATATGAGTTAATGGCGCCAGATGCAATTCAGCCATCTGGGAGAAATCAACGAAAAAGTGAGCTCTGCGCATGCGCGTGATTTTGGCAACGAAACGGCAACAGATAGGACACCAAAAATCAGTGCCCTAAAAATAAGGTACTGGCCGTGTCCTATCGTGCACTTGGAATAAGGTTAGGGTACAGGTATCGCATATTCAACACCTAAACCCTTATTTTTGTGTCTTGGAATACGGTCCTAAGTCTTAACACAAAATACAAACCTAAAGAGTTAGAATTCATAAAGAAAATACCCAGGCCTAGGGGCTCAACACAATAATTTACAAATTTTTTTAATTGTGACACATGTGCTTTCTTAAATTTATTCTAACACTTATTG